>NC_135434.1:24445356-24682856 GCF_051991255.1 Vanacampus margaritifer
GGCAGGTGTGTCGATGCGCTGCAGCTCAGTGAGAGGAGGACTCATTAAAGCCTCTCGCTGATATTCAAAGAGGTACAACCGACCAATGCGGCTTGGGGCACCATCTTCCTCCCCTTTCTACAGCAGGAATGTAAAAGTGCAACTGTTAATCATAGTTAAGGGAAATGACTTTTTTTCAGTAGTAGTCACTATGAATGGTTTAGCTGACCAAAAACACAAATGACTGAATCATTAAATTACTCCGTTGTCCAAACATCTACATTGTTGCTCAAGGTCAGTCTTGAAACAGACATGCTTTATAGTTTAGAGACTTTAGAAATAACTAGAGATGGGACGTTTGACACTGAGACTCCGGAGCATGTGTCAGCCGAGTGAGGCAGACTGCTCGAAACAATGTATCAAAAGCCCCGATGAAACCTCCGTGATCACGTGCTGATGACGTATGCGGCTTTATGTGTGCTAATGAGATACCGGAAATTACGTAACTGATTCAAACCTTTTGGCACGGTGTCAGGCGCACAATTCCTTCATGTAGATATTTGCTTCACTTTATGTTCACCTGGAAAAGTTAGTTATTCGGTATGTTTCCAACAAAAGTACTCCCACAATGATGCATTTAAAGTTTCCAATTATGCATTATTTTTAAATCGTGTGTAGAAGATACAGGCTCGACCCAAGTATTTTCCACCGAGTTGCTATAAGCGCTTCTCCAAGACCCTCAGTCACATCTCCCAAAGACTGATGTTGAAATACTTGTCATCTGGCTTCACAGAGCACTTGTGTCATATCCAAATCATGTTTATAAAAATCGAATGAGTAACAGGACATCACATTGAACCATAGTACTGGTACAGTGTCAAAATATTGCAACACTTCCATGTGTACCTGATGATCATTAGACAGACACAAATGTAAGACTGAATGTACTGGTGTTATGTTGGAATATAAATCAATCAGGCGAATCACTTTGAAGATTATAGCTGCTATGACTCCAGCTGACCACCAGATGTCAACGGTACGATCTATTTTATGGGGCTTTGAAACTTCGACTCTTTTTCCAAATCAATCAGCCGAAAGCCTCAAAAGCTTCACAAGGCTTCATTGTCCCATCTCTAGAAATAACTACAATAGTCATTCCCAACCACGATACACCTGGTGATATATCTCAGTGGTTCTCAACAGCAGTCCTCTAGTACCCCTATCCAGCCTGTTTTCCATGTCTCTCACAGCAACACAGGTGTTTTAGACGATTAGCTAATCAGCAAGCTTGCATGAAGCCTGATAACGATCCTCATGTGTGTTGGCTGAGAGAGACATGGAAAACAGGCTGAGAAACAGTGATATATCTAATTTCATGGAATAAAATGATCAAAGTTCGTCCCAAAAATACTCTTTACTACAAATAATTGACTTTTTATGCCGGTGATGTACATAGACAGGCAGAACAAATAATGCTCTTTCACTACATGGCACAAAGGTAAAATTTACTTGCATGCAACCTGTTGCAGAATAAGACATTGCGTAGACACGTTGTACATTATATCAGCTTTGTGTTCAACTTAAGTGACACTTCACAGAGTAAATGAATTACGGCAAGAACATTGTTATTTCACCGTTCATATAACAACAACATCAATTTAAAGTCCAATCAACAGAATTTGAATAATCTGTTCTAGTCTGACTTCATGCACAATTTGCAGCTTTTCAAAATAAAAAAAATGGACTAAGAGTTGTTGTTGCTCGATTGGAACCAAAACACCGCATAGCAACGACACTCACCCCTTTTTGGAGCTGATAAGTCCCGCAGGCCAGGAATCTGTGGCAGTGTGAGACAGGGCACCATTCCACAGTGTCAGCACTCAACTCTGTGTCAAACACTTGCAGACTTCGGGTTCGTGACTTCCAAGCCATGCCCAACTGTTTTGCATAATGTCACGGCACTGATCCAAAAGCTGGAAAGGGGTTTAATGAAAACTTTATCAACATGCGTTTCAACAGTAAAAACAAAATAAGTTAGACAATACAAAATTCGGCTAACGAATCTCATAAATCGCTAACTAGCTTGAAAGCTAGTTAGCTTGACTGCAGTATATTACACTATCAGACATCAGTTAGCATGCTATAAAAACACGAATAAATAAATGTGGGCGACAATCGACAAGTTAAAGAGGAATATAAACGGATTTTGTATAAACAAACTCACGTTGCTTTCTTACTCTGCCTGGCATTAATAAAGATGCTGTCGTTCGTTGATCAGCGCCACCCTGATTTCCGGTGTTTGCTCCACCCTTGACTTAAAAAAAAAAAGTAATGGAATAAATAAACATTACCTCGCCATTTTACTCGTGTCAAATTTCTAAATAAATACATGTTAATTTTTTTATACCGTGCGACGATTACACTGTTCATCCTCAACAGCTAATTTCATATATGTGGCGAAAAGGTTGCAACTTCTGAACTAAAATAATGCTCTAACCAAGAGCATGGTTTTAAATGTGAGTCATCTGGGGAAAAAAAGAAAAAAGTAAACACTATAAATAAATCAATGACAATGATTTAGTAAATATGTCGTGACGTCTGACTCTCGAGCGGTGACATCGCCTGTCCAGTGTGGAACACACCCCTCGACGTGTAGCTATCGCTAGTGGAATATCAACGCAATGGATTTTAATGTGAAAAAGCTTGCCACCGGTGCTGGATTGCTTTTCACACGGGCTGTGCAGGTATAACATTTCCCGATTCGTGCACTACACTAGTTTTGTGGACCGACGTTTTGGTATTCTACCATATGTTTGGATTGGAACCAACAGTCGCTGCTGTTGTGGTTAGCACGGCTCAAGCTACCATCAATTGACATATTGACAGCTAAAACAAGCCACAGAATGCTTTGGTTCGCGTTTGGGGTTACATTGTTTTTTAAGTTAGTATTGTTTTAGCCTGTTTATACTGTATTGATGCATGTTGATGGCGACAGAAGAATGACGTTCCTAAATATCCAAATTTCTGGTTTGTAGAAGACACATAATAACTATGTTGCCATAGTTCACCTGCGTGCGTGTTGCTGATCAGTTTACAGGAGAGAAGCTGGGCCAAGCGGAGAAGACTGAGTTGGATGCTCATTATGAAAACCTAATGAGCCGCGCAGACTGCACCAAAAATTGGACTGAGAAGATCTACAGACAAACAGTTGTCTTGCTGCAGCCCAACCCAAGTAAGACATGATGTTTATGTAAATCTCGCGAGATATACGGTTATTAAAGTAATATGAACAACTAAGTTAGGCCAAATAATGGCTAATTGCTCAATTTGATGTAATTTAAGTGATTTCCACTCATATTGTTAAAATGAAAAGCCACATAATTTAGTACAACCCTCTACCATATCACACAAAATGTATAAATAGTATTACTATTATTGACACAAAGGACGGTTGTTGTAATGTTTACAAAATATTCTCTGCTCTTGCCGCATCATTCAGGACAAATACCAGTCCAATCGCTTCACTATATTGCTCATTCTGGATGGACATTACTGTAAACTTCAACCTAACCTTGTGGCATGTATATAGCTATAGTGTGAGGCACCTTATCTTATTTTTCCTGACAGTTTGTTGAAGAACATATTGACCATTGAAAACCAGAACTCAATAGGATCCATTTAAATGGTAGAAAAAACAAGACCGAGGGTTTAAACCCCCGAGAACAGGAATGGCAACTGGCAGTGGCCCGCAACCACACAATTTTTTTAAAAATTAACCCCCCCAAAAATCTTCAAAAACCACCGATGAATATTCATTATTCAATACACTTTTTCTACAGGAAATTATATATATATATATATATATATAAGAAAAGAAAAATAAAGAAAAATCAATTTGAGAATATTAAAATCCATGGGTGCCAAACTGTAGGGGTTGACTATTGTTTTCTGTTGTAATAACACCAATCACCTCTAGATGGCAGAAACTAACACCGGGTCTTATACTACCCTTTACTGTACTCCAACCTGAGTAGGCCTAATATGCAGGACAAATATAGTACCTCAATAATATTAAAATTTCGAGTTAGTTGATTTTTGTGAAAAAAAATGCACAAAACGACTTCTTTCACTTAGGGTTGTTTTGTTGCTCATCTCTTTTAGCTGCCCTTGAATGGTAATTATTAGACAGCCCTTTAAAAATCACAGTATGGGTTGTTTGCTTCAAACCCTTTGTTGTTGGGTTAGGATAGTGGCTCTTTTATACATGCGTTGAGAAATGTATTAGGAAAAATGACATATGTTAAGTGCACATATTTTGCTTGTATGCATGTATTTTGTCTATATTTAAAGTGGCATTTTTGCCATGTATCTGGTTAGATAATAGGAAGTATGTGGTCTTATGTGGCACCCCAGTAGTTATGGTTAAAAATTGTGGCCCCTTCAGCATTTAAGTTACCCATCCCTGCCTTCGCTTATTTTTTCCCTATTTGTTTTATATGAATTGTTGTCAACATAGGGTACACACAGTAAACCTTCGCTCTTCATAAGGTTAGGGACCAAACCATAGCAAAAAAAATGCAAGTAATGGACGACCCCCGTCAGCCCGTGGCTAGGCGCTAGCAAGTCCTCTGCTTTCACAGCACCCTGTAAAGAGCAGAGCATTTGGGAGCGGCATCTTACGGCGTTAGAGAAAGAGCACAATAAGTAGCTGTTGGGCTCTACAGACAAATTGGTGAATCACAAATCGTCTGGGGTTTATATTCTTAAAACGTGTTTCTGTTAAAACATTAGTGTTGCATCTGAATTTCAGTGCAGATACATGTAAGTCAACAAAGAAGTTTATATGCAAGTTACTGAGGGTAACTGTAAACATTTGTGCATTTACGAGATGTTGATAGACGCACAATTCATTTGTCTTATTATTAACATATAACACTGTGATCGTCACACTAAAATGAATTTCGCAGTAAGTTCCCACATTGCAATGAGACACATGAGAACAGATGCATTATGACTAGAGCGGTCAAACGACAAATTTTTTAAAATCTGATTAATGACATTTTAGAATTTAGAATTAGAATTTTAAAAATACGCTCATCCTCCTTTTTTTCTAATATTTAATAACTTGAATTATTTTTTAACGAACAAATATTTTTAATGTCATATGCAAACATTTACTACATGCTTAAGTTTACTTTAATGCATGTAGATATGTTTATTGCTCAGACACAACCTGTGGTACCTTTAACGTAACCATGTGCTGTCAAGCTCAAGGATCATTTGTGGCCAAATTTACCGTAAGTGTAGTGTGATTAATCCGCATTAATACATGCTTAATGAGATATTTTTTTGTGATCAATCAATGAGTTAATGCTTTAACTTTGACAGCACTAATTATGACCCACAGATAGTTGTTGGTAGGGATTTATATTAGACAAAATTAACTTGTTTGACAGTGGGGAAAATTAACAATGTAATCATCAATTAATTTTTTCATGTTTAGTATCCTTATTAACATTAATGAAAACAAAAGAAAAAATAAATATTGATCAACATAAAATAATAACTTAATTAACATTGTTTTTAGTCTATAACAAAATATTTGAATTGCACCAATTTTCCTGAACTGAAATTTTTTTTGAAAGTGCCACTGCCATCTACTGTAGTGGACATGCAATTACACTTTGTAGTATAAGCAAAAAAAAAAAAAAAAAAAACATTTTCCCTGGGGTCAAACGATTACATAAATTCAGGGGTACACACCAAAAGAGGTTGGGAACCACCGGGAAGGTATAAGAAGTATTTTTTGCTGCAATGCTACATGTTTTGCACACACACTACCACCAACTGTTGATAAACTTAACTTAATGCTAGACTGAAAGAATAAAATGGATGCTCTTCCTCATCCACAACACTTATTGCCAAAACTAAAAAATTATGGATAGGGTGATTTGCAGTTAAAAAAAAGAAGTTACAAGCTCACTCTCATACACTTAACATATTGCAGATTTTTAACATTTGGTTTGTTTGATTCTCCATGCTACAGTTGACCACACTGGTGAGTATTTTGCCTCTTTACTCTAGCCCTGTTATGGGAACCTTCTAATCATTTTAGTCAATTGTATGGATTTTTTTTGTATGAAGCTAAGACTTGGCTGGAAAATTCGTTTTTTTGTGCACTAAGCCACTAAATTTCAGTTTAAGGAATGGATCCTGAACCGATACACATTTAGCTAAAGTGAGTCAGAATACATGAATGGTCAACCTTTCTAAAATGAAACCCAGAAGGGTGCAAAATAAAGACCTCCTTTTTAGTTCAGCACCTTTCCACTTTTCTGATTAACACAATGTACACAGTACAAGTACAGTATTTTACAATGTTTTTGATATCTGATGTTTTATTATGATAGAAGTAAAAGTCAGTCAGATCTTAAAATGATCAGTGCAAAAAATAGAATAACATTTAAGACCCAATTTGCAGTTAATTCTTTATCAGAACAAAATTAATGGTTATTAAAACACAATATTGTTGCTAAGGGTTTATGCTTTTTTTTAATGGGATTTTGTTTTTAAAGGAGTACGATATGCACAGCCAACAAACAATATTATTAGTCAAAGAAAAATTATTCATTGAGCAGGAAAGTCCGTTGGGCCAGAAAGCTATCCACAAAAGGGACAGATTTTCTCTCTTTATTTTTGCCATTACCCATCCTGTGTTTTTTTTTTCTCACACTATCTGTGACTACTTACTGTATAGCTACTGTACATAGAGTAAGAGTAGGTATAGTAATCAGAATCTGTGTAGTCATAATGTGTGGTATCAGTGTTATTATTAGATAGCAGTTGATAATCAGTGTCACCAAGGCTTTCATTTCATGGGCTTATGTAACATTTGGCTGCTCAGCTACTCATTTGATTTTATTTTTTGACAAAGCTTGAAAAGTCCCAACACCATGTAGAATGGAACAGATCTGACTTTGTTCGAATCAACTAACTTTTCCTACAAGCTTTGCCTTCATCTGTTTCATAAATATCACAGTAGACTATTTGTCCCGAGTCGAGTGTACCGATTAATGCATATCATTGTATTGCGATTTTATTGTTAATGTTGGCAATATTTACCCCTAATACAGTACAGTATGAGAATTACTTTCTCTTGCTCTGTCCCTTCTGAGAACTTTATACCTTTCCCCCCAATTCAAAGATGGATAGAAAATGTATTAATGTGACATTAAAAGGTGTCAAAAGTGTTTCTTTGACAGGGCTCACACATAAAAAATCTATTTATTCATTCATTCATTCATTTATATTATTGCATATACAATACACAACAAATGGATGGATAACTAGTTTTGAAATCATAAGTCAATAATAGTTTGTTCAACTTTTGTTCAAGTTATTGTAATAAGGGGATTGATTAAAAGAAAAATATATAGCAGATATCTTAGCGTTATTATTTATTACCTATGACAATTTGAAACTTTGGTACACATTTTAAGCAAGCATCATGAAAGAATGATTTGGTGTGCCAGATCTGGCCCTCAGGGCTTGAGTTTGACACGGTGATCTCATGGAATAATGGATTCACTTGTCATCAGTGTTGTTAATAGGCTTGTACCGTACAACGTGTGAGGGGTAACACCACGGAAGTTACAATAGCATCTTTGAATGTCTTTATTGCCATCAATGAAGCCTTTAACTTTCTGCAGGTGCTAGAATTGAAGAGTTTCTCTATGAAAAGTTGGACAGGAAGGTACCATCCAGAGTTACCAATGGAGAACTTCTAGGCCATTATATGCAGGATGCTGCTAACGAATTTGGTCCTGACACTCCATATGGTAAGTGTTATACAAAACAGTGTTATCCAAGTAAACTCCGTTGAATAATTAATTCTGTGAGATTACTCTTTGACTGCCTTTCTGGGTCTGAAATTGTGTCTTAAATTCAATCTATAACATATTTGGAGCTACTGACAGAGAGCTCTCAATGTCCAAGCACATATGGTCAGAAGATTGTACCAACTGACCAAAAAATGTCATAAATGCATGTGCCATTGTGAACATCCATCCATCCATCCATCCAACCATCCGTCCATCCATCCATCCATTCATCCATCCTCTTTTTTTTCTTCCTCTTATGGATGCATTCATAGTACGTACAGTGTATGTACAACCTATACATACCCACATAGATGTCTATACTGTACATACACTACACATATTCAGGGGAAATTGTGGTAAATAGGAATAGGAAAATAAAGCAGTCACGTTCTCACGTAATGAGTCCTTGAACACTCATCAGTGTGTTGATGAGATTCCTTTTTCCTTTATGGCAGTATACTCTTATTTTGTAATAATGGCATTGTAACAGCTCTTTCACAATCTCGAAAGTAGGCAAGTGCAACAACTGTACACACAACTCATTTCTATTTCCTGCAGGAAGCAGTTTAATCAAGGTGGGAGAGTGTGAGAGAAGATTAGGAGCATCTGAGCAGGAGTTCCTTCACACGTCAGCCATCAGTTTTCTTACACCCCTCAGGAACTTTCTGGAAGGAGACTGGAGGACTATTACAGTTAGTGTGCAATTTCTCACTGCTTTTGCCGCTTTTTACTAATTGTCTAGGCTCTGTCTTCCTGTTCAAAGCATTAAGAAGCCTGCCCATTTTTTTAAGGATTGAAACCAAGTAATCATGTTAAACTCTAACCCCAGAGACTGCATTTGAATGCTCTTTAACTGTGGGGTTGCACAATGTTACTATGTACAGTGCAGGATTGGCAGATTTAACATAACAAAGCAAAACAAACAACGTGGGTCCCCCTTCCCATGGGCTCACCACCAGTGGGAGGTTCCAAAGGGGTCTGGTGCATTGTGGGCTTGGCGGCAGGCAAGGGCGGGGACCTTGGTGGTCCGATCCCCGGCTACAGAAGCCAGCTCTTGGGACATGGAATGACACCTCTCTAGCGGGGAAGGAGCTGGCGTGTGAGGCTGAGAAATTACGACTAGATATAGATATAGACCCTAACCCTAACCAAATCTTTTGGAGAGGGGTTGGATTCTCTTCCAGTTGCCCACTGTGAGAGGTGGAGAGCAGGTGTGGGCATTCTTATTGCCCCCCGGCTTGGCGCCTGTACGTTGGGGTTTACCCCGGTAGACGAGGGGGTAGCCTTCCTCCGCCTTCGGGTGGGGACGGGTCCTAACTGTTGTTTGTGCATATGTACCAAACAGCAGTTCAGAGTACCCACCCTTTTTGGAGTCCTTGGAGCGTGTGCTGGAGAGCGCCCCTCCTGCGGACTCCCTCATTCTGCTGGGGGTCTTCAATGCTCACGTGGGCAATGACAGTGAGACCTGGAGGGGCATGATTTGGAGGAGCGGGCCCCCCGATCAGAAACCGAGTGGTGTTCTGTTATTGGACTTCTGTGCTCGCCACGGATTGTCCATAACAAACATCATGTTCAAACATAAAGGTGTCCATATATGTGCACTTGGCACCAGGACACCCTTGGCTGCAGTTCGATGATCGACTTTGTAGTCGTGTCATCGGATTTGCGCCCGCATGTTTTGGACACTCTGGTGAAGAACGGGGCGGGGCTGTCAACTGATCACCACCTGGTAGTGTGTTGGCTCCGATGGCGGGGGAAGATGCCGGTCAGATCTGGTAAACCCAAACATATTGTGAGGGTTTGCTGGGAACGTCTGGCAGAATCCCCTGTCAGAAAGAGTTTCAACGCCCACCTCTGGTCGATCTTCTCCCTTGTCCCGGGGGAGGTGGGGGACATTGAGTCAGAATGGAGTCGGAGCTGTCGACAACCCCTGTCGACAACCCTCGAACCCGCTGGTGGACACCAGCGGTAAAGGATGCCGTCAAGCTGACAGGTACCGGGTGTCCAAGCGGAATGCAGCTTTAGCGGTCGCTGAGGCAAAAACTCAGACATGGGAGGAGTTCGGTGAGTCAATAGAAAACGACTTCCGAACGGCTTCGAGGAAATTCTGGTCCACCATCCTGCGTCTGAGGACAGGAAAGCAGTGCACCATTAGCACTGTATATAGTGGAGATGGGGTGCTGCGTTTGACCGCGTTCCTCGGGGAGTCCTGTGGGTGGTGCTTCGGGAGTACATGGTAGCAAGCCCCCTGATACGGGCTGTTCGGTCCCTGTACGGCCGATGTCAGAGTTTGGTCTGCATTCCCGGCAGTAAGTCGGATTCTTTCCCAGTGAGGGTTGGACTCCGCCAAGGCTGCCCTTTGTCACCGATTCTGTTCATAGCTTTTATGGACAGAATTTCTAGGCGCAGCCGAAGTGTTGAGGGGGTCCGGTTTGGTGGCCTCAGTATAGCATCTCTGCTTTTTGCAGATGATGTGGTGCTATTGGCTATATTAAGCCGTGATCTCCAACTCTCACTGGAGCGGTTCGCAGTCAAGTGTGAAGCTGTTGGGATGAGGACCAGCACCTCCAAATCCGAGACCATGGTCCTCAGTTGGAAAAGGGTGGCATGCTCTTTCTGGGTCGGGGAGGAGATACTGCCCCAAGTGGAGGAGTACAAGTATTTTGGGGTCTTGTTCACAAGTGAGGGCAGGAGGGAGTGGGAGATTGACAGGCGGATTGGTGCAGCGTCTGCAGTGATGCGGGCTCTGTGTCGGTCTGTGGAGCAGAAGAAGAAGGAGCTGAGTCGATCTACGTTCCTACCCTTACGTATGGTCACGAGCTGTGACCGAAAGAACAAGATCCCGTATACAAGCGGCCGAAATTAGTTTCCTCCATAGGGTGTCCGGGCTCTCCCTTAGAGATAGGGTGAGAATCTTGGTCATCTGGGAGGGTCTCATGGCTCCTCCGCGTGGAGAGGAACCAGTTGAGGTGGCTCAGGTATCTGATTCGGATGCCTCCTGGACCCCTCCCTGGAGAGGTGTTCCGGGCATGTCCCACCGGCGAGAGACCCCGGGGACGACCCAATACCCAATGGAGAGACTAGTCTCTTGGCTGGCCTTGGGATCCTGCCGGAGGAGCTGGTTGAAGTGGCTGGGGTCAGGGAAGTCTAGGCTTCCCTCCTAAAACTGCTGCCCCCGCGACTTGACCCCGGATAAGTGGTCGTAAATGCATGGATGGATGGATGGATATTTTTTAATGTTGATAAGAAAACAGACTGTTCAAATCACATTTATGACCGATGAAATGAGCTTGGAAAAAGGGCAGCCAACCCAGATTATTTTGAAAACCTGATAAAAGGGTATCGAACGTTATAAAAATGTAAAAATATATATATCGTATATATAAAACGGGGACCTTAAATTAACTGATAAAAGGATAGCAAACGTTATGAAAATAAAAACCTTTAATTAAACTCTGACCATTGTGTAGAAAGAACGACGTCTATTGGAGAATCTTCGCCTTGATTTGGATGCTGCCAAAGCACGTTTGAAGAAGGCCAAAGTGGCGGAGGCAAAGGCTGCTGTAAGTTAAACACACTTCAATCTCTATAATCATTAATGTATAATCGTGCTTATGGTAATAATTAATAACAATGCTAGTATTCATGTTTCACTTGCTGTGTATTCATAACCTTGGCAGTGTGAGGATGATGTGAGTATTTAAAACATTCTTAAGAATACATTGTATTTATAAGCATTTTTCTTTCTGCTCCATTTGCTTCCATGAATTTTTGGTTAATGATTGACCATTATCGAAATGGAGTAAGTCAAAGCAAAGCAAAGATTGCACAAAATAAACCTACTTCTGACCTAATGTTTAAATCTTGAACATACTGATTTTTGAGAAATACAAATTTAGCTACATTTTCTGCTTTGGCTTACACCATTCTTATTTGTTTGTGTGTTTGTTTTTTTCAGCCTCAGATCAGAAACAAATCATTTACTGGGACTGCACGCATAATTCTCATTTTGTCTTTAGTTTTTTAATCCATCTCAGGGGGCGGCCATTTTGCCACGTGCTGTCAACTAAAGATAACATCCATGTTACTCAGGGATCAGGCAACGACCAATCACAGCGCACCTGTTTTCTGAAGCAAAGCGTTGATTGGTTGTTACCTGAGACCTGAGCAACTGTGATGTCATTTTCACTCAACAGCAAGAGTCAAAATAGCCGCCTTCTGATACTGATAAAAACTCCTGGATTTTGCTGCTCAACTCCAACTCCAGTATTTCACTGATGCAATATTAACTAGAATAGAACATATTATTGTCAATAATTTTTTGGGGGGTTGACTTCCTCTTTAAAAGTATTTTTCCTTTGTGATAATACTTGACAATATATCATATATGCACAGTAAAAACGAAAATATTAGCATTTATTTTAAAATTTATACCAGTACAACGGCCAAAGTTTTATTATCTGGGAAAATTTAAAGCTTGCTTCAGCAGTTAAAACCAAAATGTGAAACTCACATCTTCTATATATTGACGTATCTTCTATATATTGATTAAACACATATTTACATATTTAAAGTCTTTATTTCTTTCAATTGGAATGACTGTGGCTGACAGCTACTAGCAAAATACTTTTGTCACACTTTCATCAGCTAATTTTTTTAAAAGGAATACTTGACTCATTGAGCTATTTTTAGTTGTAAAAAGTTAATATTTTGTCCAGAATAAATTTGATAACTTCATTACTTCTCATGCCGATCAGATCACATACATACAAAAAATAGGGATTTCATCGCTGTATCGATCAGTCCACTTGCCCACTTGGTGATTGTTTGTCAATAGTGACGGAATGCCCACCTCTGATAAATAGTATATAATTAAATTAAATTGACAGCAGGCAGTTTGGACACTCTTGATCTTATACCCTGCAATGTGCATTCCAGTTTTTTAATTGAACTTCTTGGGGGGGGGGGGAAGTTTTCCACAATATTCAAATTCATTGACATCTAAAAGTTATTAAGTTGGTTTAATTAAAATACTGTTGTATTATGTATTGGACGTTTTGTGCTTCCATTATCGCTATCTAAAAAAATCTTAGTCAAGGAATAATTATCCCCTAAATGCATACAATGATTGTGAGCGTTCACTATTGATTTTGACTCAGATTTTTATCTGAACATTGAAGCTCCATTTTTTCCCCCAAAAGATAAAAATCTGATTTAGTTATACCTTAATGCAGGTTAGCTTTTGCATGTCAAACCATTGCTGACTAGCTGTCTAGATCAGATCAGAATGGTTTGGTCCAGTGCATTAGATTTCCAGTGGGACTAATTTCTGTGGGACTCTATATAATGTGTACATTTCTCCAAACATAATATGAATGAAAAAGATAGCAACTGAATTGAACATTTCCAAATTGTATATGAAAAAGAAATCTGTTTCTTTGTTTTCTAAAGGTGGCTCCAGATTTTCAGGAGACCAGACCGCGCAACTATGTGCTCTCTGCAAGTGCCTCTGCTGTAAGATTCTCCTTCACTAAAATTTAATTCAGAACTGTACAATCAACACTCATGTTTACGTGTCTGCCTCGCTTCACAAAAATAGAAAACCTTTACATAAACAAAGGCTGACATCCCTGTATATTGTACTGTATTAGCATGCTATAGACTTAATAGGAATGGGTGGGTATTTTTGTTCCCCCCCTTATATCACTCCTCTTGCACCCATTTTAAATACTCCAATAAATTTTGGAGTGACTGAATGATGCTTGTGAAAAATAACTAATACCTTACCTCCTCATTACCACACTAGCTGCCTTCTGCAATTATTTTCATTATTTAATAATCACCAGACCACTGATGTATCATAAACCGTATTTGATTGGCTTTGCTGTCATTGAGCTTTATAGCGTTTTTATTTTTTGAAATTTATGTGTGTTGTTTGAGCAGACATGGAATTGTGTACATAATAACCAACCAGTGTACAGTAGTTTGACGACATCAAGCTTTTCAGTTTTAGGGTATATCTAATACCATGTGGGGGGGTTCTGTCTTTACGCTGCCATGACATATTCAAATTGTGCCACTTAAATGTAAATACTGGGTTTCTCGCATTAATAACCTTAAATGACAGGAGTTCGCTGTTTTTTTAAATGTTGTTTTTGTTAGGCTGGTTATATTAAAGCAGCCTCATAATAGCTCCCAGAAGGTATTTGTCGAGACGCCATGACAGCTACTCCTCGCAGCCATATTCGCCGCAAAAGAGCGAAGCCGTGACGTCACTACGTTGAAAGCCTTCTCGGCTCAATCGACTCACCCGATTAACTGCGGCATTTTTTGACGAATGCGAGTCATTATCACAACTCTCAATAGTCATGGAAGGTCCATCAATCCATGACCGACGACACCTGTTTGCTGAGGAACGAGATGAGACAGGAGGAGGTGCTGATACGTATGCCGTATAGAAGTATTTTCGCGCTGTATGAAAGCTGTCAGGTTTCTGTATATACTTTACGTTTAAATTAATAATCATTAAAAAATAATCGAGTCTGGATGGCAGACTTGCATCTATAGACAAGCGATCTGGCGTCTCACTCAATAGTAACTAATGAGTGCGACTGTGCGAGTGACGGCCTGTCCACGTGTTGACGTCATTCGCTCCAAAGGCGACCAGGATTAAAATAAACAAAGCGAATGAGTTTGGCAAATACAAAACTAGCTACAAAAATGGGAACACCAGGTATTTATCAATCTTTACAATATATGCCCCGTTTCCCCATCAAAACCTCGAAATGTTATTCCGGAGTATAGAATAATCAGGGCTGTACTCAACTCTGCTTACTCATGTAATCAAATGAATTTTGTTTTTTATTATTGTACTCTTTTCCCCTATAAGTTATGGTACATGGGGAAAAAGTGGAAGTGATGCAGTTACAAAATCTTTTTGCATTCCCACGCCAGCCGCCCAGTCCCCATCTGCCCTGCCCCTCTATTATTTAAACATCCTTCCATCTAATATCGGAACGGTATAGAAAATGCAAAATTTGTGTTTACAAATTTCTATTATTTCCATGTAATTCTTCCTAAATTCTCTTTTTCTTCTGTCATTTGCTTGTATCTTTCAGCTTTGGAGTGAGGAAGTTGAAAAAGTAAGCATGACTATTTATTTATTTATTGCATTCTGTAACCTACCCCAGGACTCTAGACTAATTTTATGTACTGATCACACTGGTGCGTCCAATTTTTTTGGTTGCACCAGCACTAAAATTAGTTGCAAAGAATAAATAAAAAAATCACTGCATTACATTTACAGAGCCGTCAACCTATTGACTTCCTGAACAATTATATTTTAACTTTCGCGTTTTAAAAATAACATTACAGTGAGTCTGCAAACAGGAAGTATGTTGATTTCTCATCCGGGTTTGTCAGGGTTTGTTTAAGGTAACAAAGTTCACTAATCATTCTCTAAACTGTTTTAATGTTATTTAATATGATAATGACCTGATTAAGAAAATGATCCCTGTGTTGGTGGGTTTAATCCGAACAGTTTTCCAAGATTAAATAAGATCCACCTGTAGTCTTAACATAACAAATACAACATTCTCAGCCAAGGTTCTAGGTTGAATAGTTTACTTTTTTTTTTTAATTCAATGTCATACATGTTTTTGTTATTTCAGGCTGAACATGAACTCAGGGTTGCCCAAACTGAGTTTGACCGACAGGCAGAGGTTACACGGCTTCTTTTGGAGGGTATCAGCAGTACACATGTATGTGAGCCACAACTCTTTTCATATCATAGATATTGGTGATACAAACGCAGTGATCTATTTTGACTTTACCTTGGGGCAGTGTCACAGGGTTATACTGTATGCCAGAAACCAGAACAACTTGGAAAAGTGTCTTTGTGCAAAATATTGGACTCACTTATTCAGACGTGGATAGAGCAATAATGTCTTGATTTTGTTAGTCAGGTGCTATGCATTGCTAATGTCAGCCACATCTACTGTATGCTTGCCTGTTGTGTGATGCAAGCTTCGGGTTTATGCCCAATTTTTTCTTCCTTGTATCTTTATTTTCAATTTATTTGTAGGTATATATATGCTATCCTTGAACAAATTCTTGAGCGCCATAAAGTGTCCTATTACTGCTATGCAGACTAGAGGCTGACATTTTTTCGAGAATCCAGGTCTAACAGGACAAATTAACCCCCCGACGCTTTAACCAGAGGGTTGAAGCATCTCCTAGGACAGATTAATCCCCGGGGGTTAAAGCAGGGTTAGGGCTAACCCTAAAAAAACATTGGGAAAAGACATCAATCACATTCCTTAAAGGTCCTAACTATACTTTATTTATAGAAACATGCAATAAAAAAATAACACATCTGTAGAACGTCCTGTTACACTGGGATTATATATATATATACACACATTATATCTATCTATCTATCTATCTATAGATATAGATATATATGTGAGTGTGTGTGAGAGAGAGATAGATAGATAGATAGATAGATAGATAGTGTGTGAGAGAGAGAGAGAGAGGGATAGATAGATAGTGTGTGAGAGAGAGAGGGATAGATAGATAGTGAGAGAGAGAGGGATAGATACATAGAGTGTGAGAGATAGATAGATAGAGTACGTGAGAGCGATAGATAGATAGATAGATAGTGTTTGTGTGTGAGAGAGAGAGAGAGAGAGAGGGATAGAGTGTGTGTGTATATATATATATATATATATATATATACTGTGTGTGTATATATATATATATATATATATATATATATATATATATACTGTGTGTATATAGAGAAAGAGAGAGAGAGAGAGTGTATCCAGGACTGGGACTATATATAAGATTTTTCGTACACTTGGATGTAAACATTGGCTTAATGTGATGCCAGGGTATTCTTCTTCTTCTTCAAACTGAGTCACATGCTGGTGTAATTTATTTATTATGTGTCCCAAAAATTAGTATGCTGATAGTGAGACAAATACACGAGACAGTGATTTTTTTTCACAGACACCACAGGGATTTTTTATAAATTTAAGATGACATCATTGTAATTTATTTGGCGAGTCGAGTCGTCTTACACACACGTGGATCGTCCTGATCGAAATACAATTAAGAATGTTTAGGGTTTTTCAGATTTACTCTGGAGAGAGATAAAATATGTCATTGCATAAGCTTAGCCGAACCAATGTATGACACAATCAAAGATAAATACAGTTACCTGTGAGTTTTTGGCATGTTGAGATATTGTTTAAAAAGTAGATACACATTTGTGTATGACTAACCTAATTTTGTGCTCCTGCTGAATGAATTCAGACAGCAACAATAAATGCGGTGAACACGTTCAAACAATTTTGTGTGTGACTGTTGTGGTCATTTCACTACAGGTGAATCACCTCCGCTGCCTGCATGAGTTTGTGGAGGCCCAAGCAATTTATTATAAGCAGTGTCACCTCCACATGCAAGAACTACAGAAAGAACTTGGAAGGTGAGAGCCGGCTGGCAGAGTGTGGATGAATGTGGAATTCAATTCATACTATATTGAACAAGTACAAGTACACACAGGGCGATGGGCGATGAAGCTCTGTACGAGGGCCAGTTCATTGACGGGGATTATCCTTGCAGTCGGGAAAGACAAATGTTGGCCATGAATTTCTGCTGGAGTCTCTCTGAATGGACAGATTGAACACTTCTCACCTCTCTGCTAAACGGTTATTTCGCCTCTTTGTGGCTGCTTTTGTCTCAAACATAAGGGATTCCATCAGAACTGGCCGAGAGGGAAACATTCTGGCATCTGTGGTAGACCATCATGCGGCATTGAGACTTCATGAGAAAGCAAGACTTGAACATGGAGGAGCGAAAAAAAGCGTAAAACGTAACGTGTTGCGTAAATAGGGCCATTGTGGCTGCTAAAGGATGTCGTTAGTAGATCCTGTGCAACATCCCCACCAACAATGCACACAGTCTGTTATTGTTAGTATGTCTGCATGGCGTGCGTTAAATCCATATGTAGCCACGCCCTCTGGTATTACCCTTTTAACTCATTCACGGCCATTGACGGCTATAGACATCAAAAATTAATTTGAACTATTTCTATTGGTTTAAATTTTTTTTGCACTTTGTTAACAAGAGTATGAAAACCTAGAATATGTTATTATACATTTAGAACAGATATAAAAATTTTGATTAATGTGTGTTAACTATTAAAGTCATGCGATTAATTACGATTACAAATTCTAATCGCCTGACGCCCCAAAATTTTAATAATCTTTTTTTAAAACCTTTTCTTTAAAAAAAAAAAAAAAAGAAGAAGAAGAAGAAAAGATTATTACAAATAAGGGGCGTCAGGTGATTAAAATTAATTGTAATTAATCGCATGACTTCACTCGTTAACTCACGATTAAACAAAACAACAAAAGATTATTAAAAATTAGGCGTCAATGGCAGTGAATGAGTTAAATGTACTGGACATTCAGGCTATATTTTCCCTGCTCTCCCCCAGACTTCCAAATGCTTTTGCACCGAACTCCAGCGGCTCCATGGCGACTGCAGACTCGACATCAGAAGGCTTCAACAGCATTGAGATGGACACACTGAAGATTGAGGAAGTGCAAGCGCCTGCTGCTGGGACTCGCAAGGCCAAAGTCCTTTATGATTACGATGCCGCTGACTCCAGTGAGCTTTTTCTCTTAGCAGATGAGGTGAGGTTTGATTAGGATCAAATTTCCTTGTCCAGAAATCCATCTTGCTTTATTTTTAAAGGGATACGTGACTCATTGAGCCATTTTCAACAGTAGAAAGTTAACATTTTGTTTATAATTAATTTGATAACTTATTATTTTTCATGAACAATAATTTTTTCCACTTGCTGTCGACTGAAGATGACATCGTCTGTGCTGAGGAAGTAGGTAATGACCAATCATGGCTCAGTTTGGTGACCAAACCCAGAAAACAGGTGAGCCATGATTGGTCAATACCTACTTCCTCAGCACAGATGATGTCATCTTCAGTCGACAGTAAGTGGAAAAAATTATTGTACATGAAAAATATTGAAGTTATCAAATTAATTCTGGACAAGTATTATCTTTTTGCTGCTGAAAATTGTTAAATGAGTCAAGTATCCCTTTAAACTCGAATTGATCAGTCAGCATGTGTGTCAAACTCATGGCCTGCAGGCCAGATGTGGCCCTTGTAAAAGCTCGCCACCATTTTTCTTTGACTTTTGTTCCAACTGACTATATGTATCCATCATAAATAACTAGGGGCAATTATTTGGCTTGTCAGACAGAACATACCAGGAATAAGGGACAAGAAATATAACTGGTTCACCCTTATTCATGCACATAGTTTGTAAGCAAACAGAGTTTTAAAAAAGACACTTGTGTTCTCCAAATGGAGCCATAGCCGTGCCAGTATCAGTGTTTATATAGCACAATCATGTGTGGTTCGAACTGTTCCTTTTGCAATTGGTTGCATCCTTTGTTTCTGAAAAAGAAGACAAACTTATGTTGCATTTTCCTAAAATGAAAGATTTGCTGTTTCATTTTAAGTTCATGTGCTCACAAAACATGAGCAGTGTGTTTTGCATTTTGTTTCAAAACTGTGAACCTAAAACCAACATACAGTTGTGCTTAAAATGTTATGGGTATGTCAACTTGTGAGCACAACTATACATGTACAAAAGCTAAATGACACTTAACTCATTCACTCACAGCCATTTTCACTGAAGCAACCCCCTTCCCTCTCGGCTGTTTTACTGGATTTTGACTGATTTTGCAAGGCTCACAGAATATTGTGTTCCATTGCTATACAAACATGGAACCTACCAAAAGAAAGATTAGAGTCTCTTCTTTCATCAGAAAAAAGATGTATATTTGTATCTGTTTCCGTTTTGCAGCAATTAGCATTAGAATATAGCTAAGTTTCACTATGACTATGGCCCTGGTTGATCTCTTTTGTTCTGCTGCCACCTGCTGGCTGTTTGTGTAATAACTACCATTTATTCAACCGTTCTTTGCATTTGAGAGGCTGCATCAAAGCCTTCTGTATGCTTTAGCATAGGGGGGGAAAAAACTTTTAAAAACGTATGAATACGTCTTTGGGACACTTCAAGTCCACTTCAACCTCTAAAAATATTGAAATCTATTTGCCACAGCATTTAAGCTTTTATGGGCATTAAACTTTTTTTCTCATGGTGACAAAGCCTTTTTATGATGGAATTTGACACACAGACAGGACTAACAAATGTTTGGGTTTCAAAAGAGAACATCCTTAAAAAGGGGATGACATTATTTTCTCAGTGATAAGAAATAACTTTTTATTTATGTCGTTACCATGTTTATTTATTTGTCAGTTTTATTTATTTATGTATTACTTTTCACGTATACGAACCTTTACGTGACTTGCCTATGTGTTGCAGATCATTACAGTTTACACAGTCCCAGGAATGGACTCTGACTGGCTGGTTGGCGAAAAGGGGGACCAAAAAGGGAAAGTGCCTGTCACCTACCTGGAGCTACTCAGCTGAAGAATAATACGCTGACACAAAAGTGGCCGGGTGCTACTGAAGCCATGATCATACTCCAGTCACCTCAATTTATTCTTCCAGTTACTCTTACTCTACTGTCACTAGCATTATACAACAGCAACTATTTGATCTTATTTACAAGCTTAATTTTTGATGAGCTGCAGTGTGTTGCAAGTATAGTGATACGTGTGTGTTTGACAACAATCTGCTCTGTGACTCACGTCACACTTCAGTTTGAATGACATTCGAAGCAAAAGTCCCCATCAAGATACTGCAAATTACTGTTAGAATTATTTTGTCCACAATTATAATCGGCCGATTATTGTCCTTCAAACATCGGCCAATTGGGCCAAATTCCCCTTAACGTTATCATTGAAGAAAACCGAAGTTTCCGACGCTGTGAAAGTACTCTGAATGCACCATTTTGTCTGCGTAGCATTAGCAACTAGCAAGTGTGTAGCATATGTTATTTTGGTTATTCTGTTGTCCCTAAGCGTCCTTTAAGCTGTTTAATGACACCCCAGTTGGAGTTAACTATAATAAAAAAAACACACGACACTAAGAATTACATCCAATGTATATTTAAATACAAAACATTTTTCTTTTAAAAAAAAATCGCTAGCCTAGCGCTAATGCTAAAAGCAAAGGGGCATCCTATTCAAATGCTAACAGGAAATTAGCATCGACTTTCCTTGAGTGTCTATCCTTGAAATGACGAATATTCACACACAAATGCTGTGGGAACACATACCCACAGGTAAGATATCTACGCAAAGGCACAAGTTCTTCCCAATGTGTGAAAAGCGAGTTATTTATGAATTCAATCGCAACTTTCTTCTGTACTCACTTTAAGTGTGTACACCATGGATGCATTCAATTCATTTTATGCATTAAATATGTATTTTTAAATAATTGGCATTGGTATTTTTTCCTGCCAAAAATCTCTATCGGCATCGGCCTCAAAAAATGCATATCAGTCTGGCCCTAGTCCTGTGTTAACAATTGTTTTAACTGCCAAAGTCAAGGTTTAAAGTAACATTTCAATAATCTGAATTACAATGCAACTATAAGCAGAAGTTACCCATTAATTCATTCAGTCATTATCCGAACCACTAGCTGACTTCGGGTGAGAGGCGGGGTCCACCATGAACTGGTCTCCAGCCAATCACAACAGAAGTTAACCAGGAATCGTTAAAAAACAAATAAAACAATGTTCAAACATTGTCTTGATAAATAGTGATAATGATTCATCAGGACTTGACATTGACCTAATTGGATTGAAAAAGAAAATAAAAAATCAATGTATAGCATGGGCCAGACAAGTAAAATGGAAAATATTTTAATGTAATCATTATTGTCATTGTTTTTAAACTTGACATGCAGCAGAGCAGCGCTAAACCTTGTTGAATGCAATGGAATCCAATTCATAGTCATTACACATGTCACAAGTACAGAGCAATGAAATTCCATTAACAGTTACAACCCCTCGAAGAGACCTAAAAAAAAAAACAATGACCAACAGAGGGGAGAAAGTTTGGGAAGCCCAAAATTCTTTAGGTCAAGCTGACTTTAACTTAAGTCAGCCTTAAGTCTCTGCCTGGACCTCTCGATGGGCATAAATTAGCCGAAATCGGGGTCATTTTTCACGTTTTGCTTTCTATCTTTCAAAGGAACTCAGGAATCGCACCCAGTCTGTGATCGAGTTGACTCGGTCCTTGAGTCTGACTGTTGACAACACGTCACAAGCTCTCTGTCATAACTGCCAGCTTTGCTGATTCCAATAGTGCTGAGCGTCATCACAGCTTTGCGATAAATCAAGATTCCAATGACTGTATTTATGCGTCTTTCATATCCTCAACAGAAAAGATTCTAATTCAAGTCCACCTAATTTGTCTTCTGTAACTTCCAGTTACTACATTTTTTTGTTTGCTCTTTTTGTCACAAAAAGCCAAATGAACTTTGGGGCACATTTTTCACCAAAGTATTGCTCTCCACCCCCAAATTGTAACATGTTTGGCGTGGTTGAAGTTCAAGCTACTACTTTATATTAAATCACTCACACTGTTGCCATTCCATGTATATTTATTTGCTAATGTTGTTGCTCTGATTTACTTATTATTATTGTGTGTTTTTGATGGTACGTAATGTGTAAATTAAGAAAAAAAGCTCAAATGCCTGCACGGAAGACTAATGTAGTGTAGTGTCATTTCGGATTTTGGAAGCCCCAACACTTCTTGAATTCTTAGTTGACATGAACTGCATGTATTGCTAGGCCCAGAAGTATTTGGACAACAATAAGGTTGTATTGGATTTGCCTTCATACAACCACTCCAGATTTGTAATACAACAAAGTGTACCATGCGATTCCGTTTTTTATTTTATTTTATTTCTTTTTTTTTGCAATTTTACCCACAATTATTTTAACTTATTCACTGCCATTGACGGCTAAAGACGTCAAAAATTCATTTGAACTATTTCTATTAGTTTAACATTTTTTCTACTTTTGTTGACAAGAGTATGAAAACCTATATTTTTTTAATTGTACATTTAGAACAGATATAAAATTTGTGATTAATTGTGAGTTAACTAGTGAAGTAATGCGATTAATTACGATTAAAAATTGTAATCGCCTGACACCCCGAAGTTTTAATAATCTTTAAGTCGCTTCAGGCGATTACATTTTTCAATTGTGATTAATCGCATGACTTCAATAGTTAACTCACGATTAATCACACATTTTATATCTGTATTTCTAAAAAATAAAATTCTAGGTTTTCATACTCTTGTTAACAAAAGTGGAATTTTTTTTTAAACTAATAGAAATTATTCAAATGAATTTTTGACGTCTATAGCCGTCAATGGCAGTGAATGAGTTAATAGTCCAATTATTATTGTTTTAATATTCCAAATTTCTACTCCTACATTCTACAAAATCACAAGCATGTTTCAAATTGACAGTGCAGAAAATGCGCAAACACTTATTGGTTTGGTCTGTAACATGCAGCGTTCAGCGTTACCGGGGAGAAGAGACTACATGCTTACAGGCTGGTCTCTAGTCGGCTGCAGGTGATCGGTTTTTGTGATCGGCAATGAAAGTCATTGATTGACATTCGCCTATCATGAACAGAAATCAGCCGATCCCGATTGGTGGCCGATGCATCGGAACACAGTTCACTTAGTAGCCTTTCAACTTTGATTTGCTTTGTGGAGAAAACACAGATAAAATATGCAATTGACCTTTTAGGAATTCTATCAATTTCATGTAGAGTAAAATACATGTCAGGGACTTAATAGTTTTTTCAATTGTAAATATAACCAGACTTTTTTCTCTCTTTTTTTTTTTCATTTACACTCAGCAGTAGCCTGAATTATGGAGTCCATGGATATCACCACACCAATACCCTATGAGTCTGCAGTCAGTCATTTTGTTTCTTTAAGGCTATTGCCACCTTCACTTTGCACCTATCTTTCCATCTTTTTTATTTAATTTTTTTTAAATGCATTCATTATTAGTTGAGATCAGGCTTTGACAGTACTTAACAGTACAAGCTACACTATTTGTCTGCAGTGCCTTCGCATCCATTTTGTAGCATTTAGCTAACTATGCCATATGCACGTCACTATTAACTTCTGTCACTAGTGAGATCAACAATAAACACGTGAGCTATAGTTAGTTGTACATGCCCGTGACAGCACCACGATCAGCCATTCCACACATGAAAAACATGATAAGCCTTGAAAGTTTTGAATGGATTCCAGAACATTGGAGCACTTTTGAGATGTTTTCAATGAAGCCTCTGCATTTACTGCACTTCCATAATTGATAATTATATGCCCATCGTTTCTAGAATACTTTTGATTTCTGATGAAGTTGTGAAGGTTTGTGATCAAGCAACTCGAGACGTTTTGAACTCCGTGTTCAACGAGTGTGGTCAACGAGAATGGTAAAGGCCACATTTTTGTGAAACCTTGTTTGTCATTATATGCTTCTATGTCTAATGCCACCAGAATGTTTCCTAAAGAGTCTGTCAATAACATTTAAGTGTGCATAATTTTAATGTTGCATGCCACTTTCTGGAGCTACTGTAATCGGTGGTGGATCAGTATCACAAAAAATGTATGTGCTCTTTCACAGTCCACGTACATGTATGTACATTTGTCACCTTTCATTTGACCATGATATGTTAGAAATGTTTATGGAAAGTGCATTTTTAAGGAGTGATGTACAAGCCCAATTCCCCCAAAGTTGGTACACTATACAAATTGTGAATAAAAACTGAAAGCAATTATGTGGAAGTGCCAAATTTCAATATTTTATTCAGAATAGAACATAGAGAACGGGTCAAAAGTTTAAACTGAGAAAATGTATCATTTTAAGGGAAAACTATGTTGATTTAAAATTCCATGGTGTCAACTAATTTCCCAAAAAATGGGACAAGGCCATTTTCACCACTGTGAGGCATCCAATCTTCTTCTTGCAACAGTCTGCAAACGTCTGGGGATCGAGGAGACAAGTTTCTCAAGTTTAGAAATAGGAATGCTGTCCCATTCTTGTCTAACACGCGTCTCTCTAACTGTTCAACTGTCTTGGGCTTTCTTTGTTGCACTTTCCCCTTTATGATGCGCCAAATGTGCTCTAGAAGTGAAAGAAGTGGACTGCAGGCTGTCCATTTCAATACCCGGATCCTTTTCCTACGCAGCCATGATGTTGTAATTGGTGCTGTATGTGGTCTGGCATTATCATGTTGAGAAATGCAAGATCTTCTCTGAAAGTGATGATGCCTGGATGGGAGCATATGTTGTTCTCCAATCTGAAGATACCTTTGTGCATTGACGATGCTTTTCCAGATGTGAAATCTGCCCATGCCACACGCACTCATGCAACCCTATACCATCACAGATGCAGGCTTATAAACTGAGTGCTGTGAACAACTTGGGTTGTCCTTGTCCTCTTTAGTCAGTATGATATAGCGCTCCAGTTTTCCACAAAGAACTTCGAATCGTGATTCGTCTGACCACAAAACGGGTTTCCACTTTGCCACACTCCATTTTAAAGAACACCTTTTTGATATTTCTTCACTATCTTTCTGCGCAACATTGGAGGAATTGGTGATTGTCTACCCAGCTTTGCTTCTGAGAGAGACTGCCACGCCGAGAAGCTCTTTTTATACTCCAATCAAGTTGCCAATGGACCTCATTAGTGGTGGTTTTTTTTAGAAGTGCAATTGACTTTTTCAGCCTCTTATTGCTACCTGTCCCAACTTTTTTCCTTTTTCTTTTACATTTTTTGGCACCATGAAATTTACAATCAACATATTTTCCCCTTAAAATTATACATTTTCTCAGTTCAAACTTTTGACCTCTGATGCTGCTGTATGGATTCTGCACTGACTGACTGGGACAAAATCTGATGCGGGCACCATTCTTGAGGCGTTGCTATGAAGAATTCTGCATCGACTGAGCGGGCGGGGGTTTTGAGGAGGACCCACTTCTCTCAAGGCATCTTCCTGCGGTGCATTAAATTGACTCTCACGCTGTTCTAGTTGACAAGTACAGTACAGTATGTGTTAAATGTTGCCCACTCTTTTGTGATTAGAGCTATTCACTATTCAATTTGACTTGACTTGTACGGCTGCAGTGAGTAACGTCACGTGAAAACCATTTGAAGAACATATGACAGAAAGACAAAGACCGTTAAATCCTTTTTATTTACAAGTTGAGCTCTGACTGGAGTATTATTGACATTTCTCCTTTTGTTACGAGTTGGTGGTGCATTCGAGTCCTCCATCTGCATATATGACAGTGACAATAAGAAAAAGAAACTATATAAAAAGCTGTGGGCTGACTTGCAACATGGTGCCCTGGTGGTGAGTGAGAGGTTGGGAGCCCGCTGAGTGAGTGACGGTGCACACGCAATATTCTACCTGTACAACTATTCACATTTGGTCACTGTACACATTTACAGAGATCACATTAGGGAACGAGCCAGTACCTGAGGAATTAAGTCTCACAAATTAGCATTACTCATTCTCTGTGGTAAAAATTTGCACAGCCAAACAATGGAAGCCGGAGCAACACAATGGATATTCAACATTAGTGACAATTTGATGTGTCGGTAGGTGATTAGTGATCCCAGCAGGTTCAGGAATGTTTACTACATGCTAGCTGGGCTCACAACATAACCAAATCTATATTGGAATATTATTTATGTTTTACAGATAACAATTATCTGAGGCTTAGTCATCAAGCTCCACCTTTCTCAAATGGTTGCTACCAACGTCGGCTAAAGAGTAGATCACTGGCCTGCAGTTGTCATAGCGTGTTTTCAGAAATGGTTGTTGAGGCCTCTGAAAGAAACACTCCTCTAGGATACATCAGGTGTACTGGCATGCTTTCAGAAAGACAAAAAAGATGTGACGCTATAAACATCTGATGCACATGCCAGCAGCCTTCATTGTCCCCTCTCTGGAAAAAACACGCAAACTATACATGAGAAACAAACGAGTCCATTAAACCGACCATTCAGCAGCACACAAGATACAGTAAAACGTCCTGAATAAACACATCATACATGCGCAGCATTTCTCTCAAGAATGAAATGCCAGCCAATAAATAATAGGTAAGAAAAAATAATTAAATAACAATCATTGTCTCCGTTTCAGATCACAGTAAGCGTGATCAACCCAAACAGTCAAAAGTCCATTTTTACAAATATGTGAAAATGCTCGGCTCATTTAAGTCCTCTAACTCAGCACACTGTCCTCTGAAAACACAACATCAATAAAACACTTTTCTTTGGACACTTGGCACCGATCCGATCACTCGTTCCCTGTAAAAATCATATCAAAAAAGGGGAAATGTATTCTCTCATTTGTGTCAACTGTCAGACGGCAGTCAGTCATACACGAGTGGGCTTTGGATTTGGTACTTTGCAGCAGCTTGGTGTGATCTGTAAATGTAAGGAGTCCGGTCCTGGAATGACTTGACGTGCGCTAAGCCTTGTAGCAGTTGCCCTGCGTGGTGAGCGCGAGCTGACCGTTGGGCGCCACTTCGTTGGCCTCATCCTCCAGGAGGCCCGACACGTCGGCGTTGGGAATGCTGTCGTGATAGCTGCTGAAGCTGATGTTGTCCTCTTTCAGTTCGATGGTCCAGAAGGGCGCGTTGAGCTTCCGGTTCTGGTATTCTCTGTAAGTGTACACGCCTCCAACAAAGCCCAAGAGCACCACCACCACCAGGATGATGACGGCCAGGATGATGATGTTGAACTGCGTCCAGGAGACGTCAGTCAGCGCTGCCGTGGTGTTGTCGGTGGGGCTGCTCAGACTAGTCAGCAGGGCCTGAGTGGTGGCGGCGGCGCTCAGTGTGGCGCTCCAGTTGCCGCTGGATGTGGACGTGAAGGCGGGGATGCCTCTTGGTCTGGTGGCGCTCAGACTGCTGCTGGAGGATGAAGCCGTGCTGGGAGTGGGGGTGGTTGTTGCGGTCCTAGCTGCTGGAGTACAGAAAAGCATTTAAATAATTCTAAATCGTCGTCATTCAACAGGAATGGGTGGCTGATTTAAAGACACAATCAAGCATGTCGCTGTCCTGTCAAGAGTCCATGTGGTGTTTGCCTGGTAAATGTTGACACCTAGTGGTCGGTCAAACTACTGAGATGAAAAAAACTGCCAATTCCAGAAAATGCTAAATTTGAATTGTTCTTGCTGAAGGTTGGCCCAGCCAGATATTAGATTTAGAGGGCTATTACTTTAATTTACTTAAATTTTTAATCGTAATTAATCACATGACTTTAAAGTTAACTCACAATTAATCACATCTGTTCTAAATGTACAATAAAATGTACAATAAAACCTTGTTTTTCTAAGTTTTCCTGCCCTTGTTAACATAAAAGTGAAAAAAAAAAGAGTTAAACTAATAGAAATATGGCTGCATCTTGTAGTCATTGATACAGTAATTTCATAATAATTCATAAAATTATTATTATTTTTTTTTTACTGGACTGTAAAAAATGGATTTGTTTTGAGGTCATTTTTCTGCCACTTGATGGCATAATCACATTTGAAAGACGATGGTGACAGCTCAGTGCATTTTTCTTTTAATATTTAGAGCTAAGTAACGTGTGAAATTCTGTACATTTTTAAAATTGTATAATACAAGTTGACCCTAGTTTCCACAAATATATGCATTATTATTACATTTGTTACTGTTAAACTTTAATGTGGACATGTCTGCTGTGTTGCGACTGGAATTCCCCCAGTACAGGCTTTCCAAGTAAGGCCTGTTAAAAAAAAATTGTGGCGCTAAAAGAACTTTAAATTAACTAAAAACGAATGCACTCATTTTGAGACCCCTACTTTTCGCACAAGGTCAAGTTGCTTGGAAGTGTTTTTTTCCCCTTAATAAATAAAATCAATAAGAACTGCATTCTATGCGCACTTGGGTTATCCTTGTCCAGGGAAAAACTGGAAACAAAATTTGGCCTGGGAAAATTTTGTCAAGTTGGAGGGGTTGGTGAGGGGATGACAGACTTGCAGCGAACAGCGGCTGACATGCAGCGATTACTATTTGTCGTGGAGTGACTGTTCGGGAAACTCCCGAAATTCTCTATGGCCACTCCTCCCCTATCCTTGTCTGATATTAATTAAACATAAAGTGGGAGAAAATACAAAAAAAAAGAGAGAAATAATTTGATAAGAGGACAAATAGTGTAAATGAATGACAATTGTGTCTGTGAATAATTGTGTGTCTTTAGGTGCAATGTGACAAATTTTAATCTGTTTTCATGTCAGACAGTGGGGATTTTTTGTGTGTGTCTTTATTAAGTGCATATAACTTTTGGCTTTAAAGGAGAAGTCAACCTTAAACATTTCTTGACAATAATACGTTATATGTGACCTCACTAAAGCCTAAAAAAAATCAAACAATTACTCTGGGTCTGTCCACAAAGGCACCTGTGTCTTCTGGAGCTGGACAGAACCACACACTCGATTCATCCAATGCTGTGGGCTGAGGGGACTTCTACTACTGTCAGTGTTGCAACCAACACTGTGTTTCCCTGGCGACTAAACCCAGCGCCGTGGGCTCTGAATGGGAAAACAACGACCTCTCTCACCTCTTCGCCCACGTGCCTTTTTTCACTTCCAAGTTTGCTCTGTTAGAAGACAAGATCATGTTGGGGGGGCAAGCTCACGAATGCCAAAATTCAACTAAATGCTTCTACCATGAGTTCCATGGCATCAGACAAAGCCCTGTAGACTGAAGCTGGAGCCAGCCCAAAAAACAACAATGCCTTGCCTGAGATCCAGCAAAGCAATAGCAGCCCAAGCAACAGAAATGACATCTTGGACCTTAGTGATATCCCCCACATAACTGAACAAAACCCACCACAAAGTCCTCCTCTATCATCAGCACCATCTTAAAGAGGATTGAGGCCAGCTCAGCAAGACTATTAGAACAAAAACTGCTCAAGTGTGTAGTAGTCAATCTATACACTACTGTATAATCTGTAGATGCCCGCAGGGATCCTGTTGCAGCATCTACGACATTGATGATTTGAGTAGGGCTGAAACTGCCTGCATCCATTGTTACCCCCAACAATGGATGGGATGGGGGCGTTGCAGGCTGCACGGTCAGCCAGTCCTGCAATGATTGGGCAGCTGCACTGCAAGAACTAAAATCTTAAGTAAGATATAATTTCTTAAATTTAACCCAAATGTGCTTATTTTGATTTGACAAGTTATTTTTACTTAAAATGAAATTCTCAGGCAAGATCATTGTGCTCATTTTAAGATACTTATTACTTAATCATCTTATTTGATCAAGCAATCTTGGCATTGAGTGTTAATAGCCAGTTTAAAGTACTGTGAGAATTAAAACAAGCATTTCCCACATTTTAAAATGACAACTAACCAACATCAAAAGCCCTGAACTGGGGTTTCATAGGTTTTCTTATTTTAAGATTTTGCATAATCTAGTAAAAAGATAAATGGAAAAAAAGTATGTAAACAGACGAGTGGTTAATTTCGTAATATTTACTAAGCTCATCATTCCTTCTTTCAGAACCAGCTCAGTGGTCTAGTGGTAGAGTGTCTACCCTCAGGCTTGAAGGTTGTAGGTTCAATTCCTGGCTGAGTCATGACAAAGAAAATGGGACCTGTTACCTCCCTGCTTGACACTCAGGCTAAGTTATACAAGCGTAAAAAAAAAAAAACTCATGTATTTAAAAAAAATTTGTTCTATTTATTACAGCTTGAAAATAGTCGACATGACTTGTTTTCAGTCTGAAAATACTATTTTCAAGAGCGCAGTGGTTGATATGGGCCTAGTATTATTTTCTTATTTTTCAAAATCTTACAGGTACATTTAATTCAAATTTTCTTGTTCTGTTGGCAGATAATTTTGCTTATTTTAACTCATAATTTTCTTATTTTACTATATTTTTTTCTTAAATTTTCTACAGTCCTTTTTGCAGTGTGCGAAATATTCCGGATATGGCCATTGCAGACTAAGGGAAGAGGAAAAGCGACAGCATTTGTTTTGGGTTAAACTCCTCAACTCAACAACCCAAAAACAACCTTCTTACTGCCTCTAACAAAGGCCTCGCCTTTGTACCTGTTCTATTAGATCTTTGTGCAGCTATCACACACTTGACCACTAAATCCTTAGGTTACAGTAGTTCTTAAAAGGGAAATCAGTCGATTTATATTTTCCTACTATTGCACCCTGATAAAACTGAACTATATAAATAATACTATATAAATGACATTGAATTGAATTTAAATTAGTTGAATTAGTGTTTTGGAACATTTGTTGAGTCAAGGCACCCTAAAGAAATCTCAATCACCAAATGGAAATATAAAAAGTACAAGTACTGACAAAGTAATGATGATTTTGTCTTAATTTACCGGTAGTTACAAATGTACGGAAGCTACAAATGTAAAATGTGGGCCTGTTTAGTTGAACGCAAAGCTAATAAATTGAACGCATAGGTTTGGAACACCCTAACCCATGGAAATTAAAACCAGTTATCTCAGTGGAAATGTTTAAATCTCGACTTAAGATATCTTTTTATATTATTATATCGCTTCTTCTCTCACCTGTAACCTAGGTGGGGGCTTATTGTACCTTGTTACATCCAATAGTTTTTCATTTTCCCTGTCACTATACTGTATGCCAGTGGCATAGATTGTTCATGACAACAAAAACACATTTCTGAAATATTAACTAAAAATATAGTAAACAACAGCAATAATAATAACAATAATAATGCTGTCAACCTACTTCCTGTGTTTGTCGACTGTATTAAAAAGTATATGAAGGAACACTACAACTCAAAAGGTGGCCCAAAAATGTACCCAGTTTTGTATCTTTGTTAATATGCCCAAAAACATTGAAAAGTAATTCCTCAGTATTTGTAAGCTGTTGGTAAATTCATGCTCATGTGCTACATTTGGCATTTGCTGGGGACTTGACCACCCTGTTTATAAAAGTCATGGTCTAGTTACTGAAATGATCTTTCATGATTGAGAATTTTGCAGTCTAGAGATGAATTAAATGGAATAATTTATTCAAACATAATATGTGGTAATTACTTTGTGAATCTCAAAAGATTGAAGAAGTGCTGAAAGGGGAAATGATCACTACTGAGATTGATATAAGATACTTACTTAGACGGCTGCAGTTATGAGCCCTGGCGTCCCCTGCAAATCCAGCAGCACAGAGATGGCAATGGGGCCCAGCGGTGTTGTTAATGCAGCTGAAGCAGTGGCCGGTGTCGGGGTGACAAAGCTGGCTGGGACCCTGGGGGTCTGCATTCCCACTACAGTCACATGGCACACACGCCCCTTTGGCTTTGTAGAAGCCAGCGCTGCACTGGTCGCACAGTGGGCCAGAGTATGGGTGAAGGCACAGGTCACACACCGGAGAGCCACTGGGATCTGAACAAGAACACACAGCAGGATCTATCAGGAGGATGCTGATCCAACAAAGGAGAATGTTGTCAAGTCACAAATGAGGAAAACTCACATCTTCATTTGATTTAGAAAACGTTCATCACTAGACTGACTATATTGTAGTTGACAAATCAGCAAATGTTGTTAGATCAACATTTTGACATTGTTTTTTCATTTTCTAATGATGAATGAAAGCACTAGAAGACTACGGGCGAGCTTTTTATTGGATTACAACGATGAACCAACTAGGTGGCTCATGACAACAATATTGATGAATGACAAAGTACAACTGAAGGGTTTCTAAACAGTTTTGATGTAATGCAGAATCAAGTCAGGATGTCAAGTGAACAGAATGACATGTATCTGCAAATTCTGAATTGTGTTTGTCCTTTGTATCCATTTGAATATACCGCACATGTTTTTATTTAATAGTAATTACATTGAACATGAAAAACAAGCAAAGTCACACAGTGCATAGCTATCACTGAAAAGCAGCGACGAAAATATGTTATGAGGATAAGTGGTAAAGAAATAATATTTCACATGAGAACACTTATGTTAATGATGGCATTTCTTTTATTGTTTCCTGTACTGAGCATTTTGAGATTTATGTTATAAATGCAAAGTGTGCTTTAAATAAAATCTATGATATGATATGATATGATATGATATGATATGATATGATATGATATGATCCATCTATCCATCTTCTACCGCTTATCCAAGGTCGGGTCGCAGGAGCAGCAGTTTTAGCAGAGAAGCCCAGACTTCCCTCTCCCCAGCCACTTTGTCTAGCTCCTCTAGCGGGATCCCAAGGCGTTCCCAGGCCAGCCGAGAGACATAGTCTCTCCAGCGTGTCCTGGGTCGTCCACGGGGCTTCCTGCCGGTGAGACATACCCGGAACAACTCTCCAGGAAGGCGTCCAGGAGGCATTCAAAACAGATGCCCGAGCCACCTCAACTCATATTATATTATATTATATTATACTATATTATATTATATTATATTATATTATATTATATTATATTATATTATATTATATTACTTGTAATGAAACTACAGTGTATGTGCATGGCAGTGGCGGCTCGTCAACAGAGGGTGCCGCCCTACCATGCACAGTGATCATATCTTTCATTGACGACATAAACATAGTTTAAAAAAATACTAATGGAAAAATACAAATATTTCAAAATATATCAGGCCGAAACCTTATAAGTGATCATTTGACGATTTTTTTTCTCTTCAAAAATCCATTCAGTTGGTCAGTCCACACGTGTGGTTGTTTTATTTATTTATTTACTTATTTTATGAATGATTGAGTCATTGACCAATCTAAACTTACGCTCTTTGATGATGTAATGTTAATGGGTGAACACAATCATGCCATTTTTGGGGTCTCTTGAAAAGTTTTCGGCTGGACGCAAGCAACATGTACACTAGTCTATCTATTTTTAGATGAACAGGATAAATACCACTGTATATACTTAATGATGAGTAAATATGTTTCATTCATTGTTGTCTGATTAGTGATGTCACATTTGCGCTGGGGTGTATATTTTTTCCCCCATAGAATTGTTTATTGTTTATTAAAGCCCAATTAGGTCTTAAAATGTGGATAAAAAATAAAACAAAACGATAAACAAGTCACTGACGTGTAAAAACTTTGATATGCGAAGTAGACTGACTGCAAGACATTGGACAAGCACCTGGCGCTGCATTCCAATAATCCAGCTCCTGGATGTTATTTTTGTCTGGCAGCTACAGTAGGTCTTTACACATCTGCTTGCTATATGTCTGTGCCACAGACAGGGACATGCAGATGACAGGACCTGGGGAGCGGGCATGGGTGCTTGGGCAATTGCCCGTTTTCCCCATGCAGCCCAAAATTCCCTTTTGTCTTTTTTTTTTTCCATGTCTGTGGGCTTTCAACATTAGAAAAAGTAATGTAGGGCTGTCACAAACAAATCTTTTTGGAATTGTTTATCCTATTTATTATTCCATTGATTACTTGGAGAATTCCCCCTCAATGTTCATAATTTTTTGTCAGCTGAGAACTGCTGCTTAAAACAAAAAAAAACAAAACAACATGTTCGCTTTCATTAAGGAACTCGGAAAGCATACAGATTTGACTGAAAATCAATGTATGCGGACTTTTTAAAAAGCTTAAACAAATGGTTCAAATTCTTTTCATTTCCTTTTCTACTTCATGCACAAGTTCTGTGGCAATAAACAGATTTTACAGAATTTTTTTGTGTTCAGGGTTGCCACTGGGCATTTAATGTTATGCGTTACAGTTATTGCATTCTACTGTAACTCAAAGGATGTTGTGCAATTTTCATTAGTGTATTTTTTCCCTTTGAGAATGGTTGAGTAAATGTGGATGGATTGTTGAGATATGTCATTGTTATTTTTGTACCACAGAAAGTGCTTCATTGTCTAGTGTCACACTTGACATCGTGTGGAAAAAAAAGATGTGTTCACTAAATAATTGAAGGCAGAAGCAATGTTATGTTTCGGATGGAGAAATTGAGTTGGACCTCCGTCTATTACCAGATTTTCTCAATTGTGTTTCCTTTAAAAGAAAAACAGCCCAGAGTATCAACACATATACAGTAGCTCCAGACATGACATGAACTTATTAATATTCATTATTTTTAATTGTGGCCACAAGACAGATATAATATGCATAAAAAATGCTCATTTGTGGCCATGAAATCGCCATAATGTGTGAACTGAAACATAATTTGTGGGTTCAATATCATTCTCATAAACAACTTTGACATCTGTGCAAGCAAACGGCGTGGCACCTGTGCGAGAAACTACAATGCCTGGCAAGTGTCGTTTCTTATTCTGTTCTCATCAATGTCAGGTTTTTCAGAATGTCTTTGTAACAGTAAACATTTTTAGTTTAGCCACTCAGTGTTTTTGCGGCCCGCCAGTTGCACCACCTCTGGTGTAGATAAAGCACTATAAAAGTATATAATCCATTTACAGCTGACTAGATTTTCATTTGTTAGACTATAACGTGTAGTCATTTGGAAATGTACAAGAAGTAATAATTCAATTCCATTCAGATATTTTTTTTTGTTACTGACAAAACGAATAGCGAATGATGATTTAGAGGATGAGCCAGACACCACAATTCGCCAGCAACCAGTGATGAATGACTTTGATACTGTCAAACACTGGCCTGGATGTGATTTTCTATCTGATCACATGACTATGTTGTATTGCAGCACAGGCCATGCTTCTCCTGATAAATTGCTGGAGGTTCAAAGGCAGCCGACCTGCTGGGTTATATAACCCGTAGGAAACATGAGCAGCACTCCAGGCGAGAAGACTTGACCTGCTTCTTTACCCTGCATCCTCCTTTTTTCCATGTTAGGTGAGCAAAAAAAGATTTAGCTTCTGCCTACACCCTTTCGGTTGTATATGTATGTATAGAATTTGTTTTTTGTTGTTTTTGACCATGTTGAATTTTTAATTTACCAATGAACCGAATACATTTTCAATCATTCATTTTCATTCGAATCACGAGTAAGTTACTGTCGGTAGACACTGTCTGACACACTATTTAGAAAAAACACAACATGAAACATTAAAAATGAAGGCCAGTCTACAGCAGTAGGTGCAGATATAATCATACATGAGTGATTTAATATGTGTGACCCAGATTCTGATCTGGAACAGTGCCCCACTTTAACCTCTCTGAGTGTCACATTAAACATCTTCATTTACAACATCCACATATTTACAAATCATTTATCCTACAACATGAAGCTGCGATACGTTATATTCTCAAGTGTCGTTGCTAAGACAACCCCAAGTTTTGCTGCTGCTTTCTCTCCTAGCTCTGGTGTTCAGTTTCAAATCATCCACAGCCACAACATTTAACATATGGTCTAAGAATTAAAAAAAAAAAAAAACATGCATTATCTCTGATCATTTCCTTCTTCCTATAGTGATGCTGTCTGAAAGCATAATGCGGCCCATCCCCCCAGTCTGTTACTGCCTGAGTGGCGCTGAAATGGCCCAACTGTGCTCATGCTGTCCCCGCTCAGCCTGGTTCATGTCCCTTCCCCTCCCTCCCTTCCACATTGCGGCACTTCTAATGTGGTCCCCAGTAGGCGGAAACATAACATAACAGCCGGCGCGTATCTTCCTGCATGGCAACAGCCATGCAGGCAGACAAGATTGGCCTAGCAAGGGAATAAGGTAATAATAGCTAGAAAATACCAAAACACAGTCATAAAACAACAAGAGTGACATTGTTTTTTTTATTTTCAATAATATTTGACTGCAATGAGCTACAAGGCCATCTTAATAGGGGTGCAATATTTGAGTCAGACACAATGTTACATTACTAGACCGGACTTGTCATGGTACAGAAAGAAAGAGTCTTTGCAATCACATACCCAGCTCCGCCCCTAAAAGCACACTACTTTCACCTGCAGCTAAAATGAAGATCAACGGAAATGCTTTTAAATGGGAAAATCTGAGGAAAAGGGTTGTGGACACACAACTATGAATGATGTGTGACACATCCCTTTTGAATTATTATTGAATATTATTAGGCCATGCAGGTTGCACACAGAGTATCTAAGTAAATGTGAAGAAGAGCTGTTAGGGGCAGAATCAAAGTAGGAATAGCCAGGACTAACCACAACCATCATCACTTTTATCCCTTGAGAACTTTGGGCTTAAACATGTGGTTGTGTGTAGACTCACTGGGACTCAATTGAACTACTGTGTTACTCTCAAATAACCTGCCGTTTATATGTCTTCAGCCAAAACTAAACATCACTTGAGAAGAATTGCTGTGTGCGCAGGGGTTTTATCACAAGGATGCTAAAAGCTTGAAGACAGTGGGGAGTGAAGTGGGTTTTCCCAACAAATACTCGCTAATTAGACCCGAAACATATTGCCTGCCGTGCTCTGAACTATTTTTGTGACGACAACTGGTGTGAATGACATTCTATGTATCGCTGCAACTATATTTGAATCCAACAAGATCAGAGTTGACTAAACTGTAGCTATCAGTGCATGACAGCGACAGTCAGTCCACCCAGAACGCCGCTTAGAAAAAAAAACACATTTAGGTGTCGGTTAAAACTAGGACAGACGAAGCCTGGAGCAAAAAGGTCACTCAATCCTAATTTATGCAACTTTGCTCGTTGACAAATTAAAGCAATATGTCAAGAGGCACAAATCTGATTCTCAACACCACTGACCAAGATGAATGTGTATGTATGTTTCAGCATGCTGCATGTAAAGTTGAGTTTAGTTCAAAATCAAATGTGATGCACATATTGTATAGATTTGGAGTCCTTTGTAAAATTCTGCTTTAAAGGGATATTCAGTGATCCCTAGTGTCATCTCGTGGTCAAAGAATAGCATTAGAAACACGCAGGAGCACGCGCACCGTTTGCTCAGAGAGAGCACATTTCGCAAGCCTACCACCAATTCTTATTTTGTGTGAGCAAACCAGCATCTCGGCGAGCGATGGCGACTTGGCAGTCATGTGAAGCCCGGCGAGCGACACCAAAAGACAGAGCGAGCCGGAATTAGCTGCCGCAGCTAACAAGAGCGGCTAGCGTGAGGAGCTAGTAAAAAAAAAAAAAGCTATTAAAACCTTGCGAGAGCAAAGCAGAAAGTGACAAGCGATGGGCCCGAATAGTGATGACCACCTGCAGCTCCAGCTATGGAAGGTAAGCGGCGGTCGACCCGTTGGGTCCGACACTTGATGCAATACCACACAGGTGGCGGCCGTGGCTCAGGGTGTAGAGACGGTCGTTCAGCAACCAGAGGGTCGGCTGTTCGACCCCGCTCTCCCAAAGTCATGTGTCATGTCCTTGGGAAAGGCACTTCATACACTTGCCTACAGTGCTACTCACACTGCTGTATGGAAGGTGCGAAAGTTTGGTGCCTCGCTTCCATCAGCCTGCCCCAGGGCAGCTGTGGCTACTTAAGTAGCTTACCGTCACCACAGTGTGGATGTCTGAATGCATGAAAAATTGATCCATTCCATTGTAAAGCATCTTTGCGTGTCTAGAAAAGAAAAGCGCTATATAAATGCAATGCAATATTATTGTTATTACAGGGCTATTTCCAGATCTGCAATGACTCCGCCCACCCAGGACACACACAATTCTTCCTTCCGGCAGACTCAGAGTCATGTAAGGCTGCAGAACAGTTTTTTCCCCATGGCTGTGAAGAGACTTGCTGTAGGGATCGTGACTGACATTGGACTTTTTCTAAGTCCCACTTTCCACGCCCACTTCCATACATACAACTGATCATCGTTACCAGGTCTCTGTGGCGCACTTGGTAGAATGCATTGTCACAGGTTCAAATCCCACCTCCGACTGTACATTGCAAATTTATCTACGGCAATTATGCTAAGTGATTACATGCTACCCAACTGACTATCATAGTTCCACTTTTCCGTCAAAATGAATGGAGGGTATTGCATGCCTAGGTGGCGCTATTGAGTGATATATATATATTTTTTAATTTTTCAATTGGTTTAATTAGATCCAGATTTCCATCTAAATGAATGGAGGGTATTGCATGCCTAGGTGGCGCTATTGAGTGATTTATTTTTGGGTGGGTGGGGGAGGGGGATTTTTTGATTGTTTTTATTAGTTCCAGATTTCCATCTAAATTAATGGAGGGTATTGCATGCCAAGGCGGCGCTATTGAGTGATTTTTTGTTTTGTTTTCGCATTTTTCCATTGGATATCATTAGTTCCAGTTTTCCATTTAAATGAATGCAAGGTAGTTTCACACTTTTCCATATAAATTTCAAATTGCTTCAAAAATTCACACCTCCTGGGTTCAAGTGTTCTTTTTATTAATTTATCTTTCAACTACAATTAATGCTGTGTAATTTTCACATAATTTATATTTCAATTTACTTCAAAAGCACTCAGTTTAGAATTCAGCTATCAGCATTCAGCTTAGCATTCAGCTATCAGCATTCAGCTTTCAGCATTCCCACACAATTTCTGCGGAAATTGCACTTAGTCTAGTTTTTCATTCTATTGGCATAAACGGTCATTTTTCAAAATGAATAAATTATTAGTTCACCACCAGATGGCGCTAGGGATCACTGAATGTACCTTTAAAAGAATAGAAATTTGCAATGACAATAAGGGACTGCACTCAGCGAGTGCCTGCTACTTACAATTAGATCCAGACTCAGCTCAGTGCAACACAACGGAAAATGTAAATTATCAATGAAGTTAAATTGCTGCTGTGGCTAAAATATCATCTACTCTTCTATTCCTCAGTTTCTTTCCACCACAGACAGAAATCCCATCTCTACACTACGGTCCTTCCATCTACGTAAACACGTTTACAATGAGATGTGAATGCGTTTGTCAGCGATGGATGGGAACAAAAACATTTGACAGTCCAAATGACATCAACCGTCACTGCGGCGCTCTAATCCTGCAGTGCACTAGCTGCTCTCGCAGTGAAGCTCAGAGAAATCCCGATGTGTGTGTGTTCTGTGCGCGCGTGCATGCAGAAAAAATTCTGTAGCTGGAGCCGAAGCAGTGCATGTCCGTATCAGGATAAAACTATAGCTAGTGAATCAGCTAGTCAAAATAATACTATCAGTCAGAACAGGAGATTACAAGACAACTCAGCACATTACAAAAGTCATTGATTGCAGTGATTGCCTCAAATGGTCGACATATTAGTCATATCATTTGTGAACAAGACTGATGTCATTATTTTGTTGGCTATGCCACAACAACAAAAAAAGCTATTTTGGAGAATGATTCACCCTTCATAAGGAAGTCATTATCATACTTGGAAACTATTATCACTGTTCTTGACTGATTGACAAAGAAAGAAATCAGATGAGTTCAATCAAGCCTTACAGTGAAAGGGGCATCCATTACAATTTAGTTACGAAATACGTTTACATGCACTATAACGGGCTGAAAGGATATTACATGTCACATCCAGGTGAGGTAGGATGTACACCTGTGGGGTCCCGCTTGCTTTGTAAATGTGACCTGAATGATCCAAATGTGCACGTGTGTGTGAGGTCTGGGACTCACCGGTGTGACAGGTGCCAGTGGAGGAAGCGTTGAAGCAGGGGCACGGGACACAGGCTTCAGTCAAGGCAGCGCTTTGGCTGCGGTAATGATCTGACTTGCACTCTTCGCAATTGCTCCCCTGCGTGTTGCCTTCACAGTTCAGACACACACCTGAGGAAATAAAGTTGAAAACATCTCTTTTTCATTGTGGTTCTATTTGTAGAAAGGACTGATTTAAAGCAGAGTTTTAGCCTGACAAAAATATACTCAACTGAATTTTATTTATAAAGCACTTTAAAACCACCATACAAAGTGCTGCACAAGGAGTAAAAATCGTAAAGATACATGTACCGGTATATTATATAACAACAATGAATGTTGTGTATGTTGTGATCAGAAGTGTGCAATGTACATTCATGAGATTGAATATCACATTCATTTATTCATTTATTCATTGTTTATTTATTTTAAGCAACAATCAAAATCAACAGTTTATCAATTCCTCCAGACAATACTAAACTAAACCTAGCCTGAAAAGGAGTGGGAGGAAGAAAAACTTATTAAATCCCACCCCCAATCTCATCAATATCAACTTTGAAAACAAACATTAAAACTTGGAATTTCAAAGAATTATTTCAATTGATTTATCCAGAGTGTGATAATTATACAACATGCAGTACCTTTCATTGATTTTGTGTGCATAGGTGCAAATGTATTTTTTGTTTTACTTGATCTCATCTATTTAGATATAAAACATATACATAAAGGCTGACATGTATCCAAATTCAGTTTCGGAATGACTTATCTCAGTGCATAAAACAGGATTAGAGGACTTTAGTGTAATGCAAATTGACTGGTCAACACAGCGCTAGGGATGGATTATCGGCTGGGCCCATTAACGGTGCTGATATTTGGCATTTTCACAAATATCGGCATTGGCCTTTTTCCTATTCTGAAGGTCGATAAAGCTGGTATCTCACTGAGCGGTGAATGCTTGCAAACGTAGAAAATTTAGGGTTTTCATCAGGATTTGTAAGATGTTGCAAAGACATTTAGAACATATTCAGACAATTTTTCTCGTCTGCGAAGATCTTTTGAAACCTTTTACAAACCCTGACGAAAAACCCAAATTAGCCTCATTCGTATGCATTTGTTGCTCAGTGAGATATAGTTCAGGGAACTTTTCATTTATGGACTTATTTAAATTTCCAATTTACAAAAAAATTATGCTGCCACTGCAAACTCCCTACACTTTTTATTTAAAAAAACAAACAAAAAAAAACAAAAAAACTAAATATGTTAGAATTTGGGGAAACTTTATTTACAGTAGAAAATTTTAGGGAACTATTTATTTGCTTAGTTTTTAATTTACCTTAACACATGTTGATGACCCAGGAAGCTCCCTGAAATTTTTGTTAGAATTTTTAAACAAAGCTGCCAATTCTTTACATGTTTAAAATTAAAAGAAAAAGGAACATTCTAAAATGTTAATGCTAATATTTTCTCTTTGACTGCAAATGAATATCGGCTTGAAATATTAAATTTAAAATTAAATATAATAAATATCTCCTTGACTACTAATAATTTGTATCGGTCTATCACTACGCAGCGCCTTAATGAAATCATCATTAAACACCTTTGGGATGAACATGAACTATCTGTGTAGTGTGCACAGTGTAATGCAATATACCCCCCCCCCCCCCCCCGCACACTCACACACAACCACATATACCGGTTTACAGATCTGTTATGATTAAATTGGTGGATATGGCTAAGGAAGAAACCAGTATGACGAACAGCTTGCCCCATTTTTTTTTATTGAAATGTCCCCGCTTATGTGAGTGTTCTGCAGTGATTGGATGCAGAAAAATGTAAATTTGCACTTTGTGCTGCTGTTTGAGTGTACTGTACTGTATCCTTGAGGAAAGGCCTTCGAGAGAAGTGTAAAACCGTAGTTAATCCACAGCGCTGTGTACGCTGAGCCCAAGTGAGACCTTCATATAGTCCATCTGTCCATGCATAAGAGCAGCAAGACATATGGCTTCTAAAACTCCCCCTCACCACCCCACGATCACAAGCATCACCATGGACCCCTTCACCTTGGCGACTAAAAGCCTGGCTGATGATAGGTGAGGCGCAATCCTCCTCAAGAGGATAAACTTGAACTAAATTCTAGTTTCCAATCCAGTTAATCAACTGTTAAGTAGTCACCGATACCAAGCACGTGTATCACAAGTACTTTTGACACATACAATTTCTAAAAAAGCAATGACAGATCATTTTAAATACAGACCTATATATTATACAGTAGTATTTTTACCTATACGTTTATGAAATTAATGCCAATTTTCTATTATATTTTTTTTATTTCTATACATATATTTACATAAATTGTATCTTTGGCATATGTCAGACATGTATGCCTTTAGTTCACCATTGTAAAATGGAGGGCGGCTACTTCCACAAGTACACAGTAAATTTGACTTTATTTAGAGTGCAACCAAACAGACTCAGTTTTAGAGTAATATTTAAACTTGGAAAAGAGTAAAATAAAGAAAAAGTAAATAAAAGTCACACAAGGGTTGATAAACAAACTCCCGACCTTCAGCTTGGGAGATAGCCGATCTACTCCCTGAGCCACGCAGCTCCTGCTGTGTGTTAGTATATCGCTCGTGTCAGCTGGAATCTTTGTAACGCTAAGATTGGATATAAGCAAACAGTAGGAGGAGTAGCTCAGGTGGTAGTGTGGCAGTCTCCCAAGCTGAAGTTCGCAAGTTTGTTCCTCAACCCTTGAGTGACTTTTTTTCCTCCAAATTCTTTATTTTACTCTCTTCCAAGTGTAAATATTACTCTAAAATTTAGTCTATTTGGTTCCACTCTGACAAATTTACTCTAAATAATAGTCAAATTTACAGAATTGACTGTACTTTAAATAAGGCTGTATCTGCACCGATACTGATACCATATAAAATAAATTAATAAATCCTCATAATTGTCAAATACACTTTAATTTTGCACCATGAATTTGTTTGAATTTCATGGAATTCGAATTGTACTTTCTGCAATTCAAATTTGAATTGCAATTCTGCTTCACGTTTGCAATGTCAATTCAAATTCAAATTCAAGAATTGAACTGGAATTTAGGGGTCATTCTCAATTCAATTCTGAATTTTGCCCATCCCTTCCTTTGAGAAAAGGGGTTGGGGGGAGACATTTACAGCGCAAGTGGCTGGCAGTGCAGCTAGCTTGCGGACCTCCAAAGATCATACTAGAATGAAAATATTAGAATAAAAGTCGCAATGTTTTTGATTATATTTAAACATGAGATGGGATTTTTCATTTAATGGCAAAACATTATTCTCCAAATAAATGCAGATGTTGAAAACATCACCACCCTAGCTCCTAAAAGTTCTGCTTTTGGTGCCCTAAAACACAGTTTGTGTGTTAATATTGTATCACGAATAAATCAATGCTGGTGAAAGATTTTGACAGAGATATGATTATTTGATGCCTGTAATCTATGCCAGGTATCTTAAAATGTTGATACTATTTTTCCAACATCATGTGTACGTTCTGATCAGACTTGAAAGGAAAACAGTTGAAGAATATCTACCTGATCTGCCGTAACATAATCCAGGTTGACATTTTACACAGAAAAAATATCTAACACAAAAGAAAGGTTATAAATTAATAGTTATGAGTCCCTGCTAAGGTTTAGGAAAATAACTACATTTTCTGTTCCGAGACTAATTGAGAACTGTAATTTATTTGTCAGCCAATGGTTCTATCTACTGTTGTCAACCTGGCACACACATTTTCAGTTTGTTGCATAGTTGCGAGTCGCGACCCCAATTTATAGACGTTACGAACAATTACAAACATGTTTTGTTTAAAAATAGCCTCTGACAAAACATACATACTATTATAGTATAGTATATATAGTACAAGTGTATACTGTATACCTTACCATACCACTTTATTTAAATAGCACGTTTAAAAGACAACAGAGGTTGACACAAAATCTGATGTGCAAAAAAACAAACAAAAAACTCCATAAAACATTATCATAATCAAAACAAAGGGTATTAAGTGGAAAAACGTGGCAGTCACTCCTGAGTTTTAAAATCCACAGAATCCATCCAAAATCCTCAATGTTGATAATCACTGTACAAGATGACAAATTGCAACATCAGCAGACTTACCTGACTGTGGATGACAAGATTTAGTGTGATTGTGACACTGGCAGGGTTGGCATCCAGTGCTGCTGAAGTGGAAGAAGCCTGGGTGGCAGTCGTCACACTTGGGCCCATACACTCCTGCTTTGCACACACATATCCCTGAGCTGGAAGGGTAGTACAGAAGATAACATTTAATATATGAAAAGTAACATAGCTATGAAAAGTTAGTTATAACACAATAATAGGATATTGCTGGTGAAACCTTGTACCTCCAAAATAGTCACTTTTCAGGCAAACCTAAAAACTGCATGTTTGTTCAATTGTTCAATTCACATTACAACATCAAATAGATCTGTCATGTTTAGATTCTGTTTTACTTGTGTGTCTTCCTTGGTCTTGTTAAGTGTGATCCTGCCCTTCCTCGTGTTATCCAATCAGTGCCCTCAGCCACTTGTGTCTTGCCCCAGGTGTGTCTTGTTGTGTCGTTAGTGTCTGTGTGTTTAGTCTGCTGTCTCCCCTTTGTCTGGGTCGGTTCATTGTTTTTCCCCATGTCATGCTGCCCGTTTTTTGCCTCGTCTTTTCCCCATGTCATACTGTTCGTTTTTGCCTAGTTGTTCCCCCATGTTTTGGTTCTAGTTTTGGTTTATCTTCTAATTTGGAAGATCACCTTTTGTTTGTAAGTAATTAAAATTCATTTTTTTTGATTGAACCTCTGCCTCCTCGCCCTGTCGTCCCGCATTTGGGTCCTCAAGCTCCCCCATCCTGACAAGATCAAGCCATTTTCAACACTTTAGATTGGTCAGTATTGTAAAAATAACACCCACATGTGTGGACTGACCAATAGTATAAAGTTGTGAAAAAATTTGAAATTTACCAAATTGTGATTTAGAGTTTGAGGTTTCGGCCCAACGCCAGCGATATACAATAATACAACACCGGCAGTTGAGAGCATCCTAAATACAAACCTCAACCCTAGAGAAATGGGTGTTTGAATTTTAATTCCTGCATTAAAGCAAAAAAAATAATAAAAAAGCTGCTATAGGGGTAACAAAAGTCGTTGAAAGTTGAGGAATGCTAAAATAAACACCTGTTTGGAACATTGCACAGGTGAACAGCAATAGTGGAAACAGGTGAGTGTCAGATGTGATTGGGTATAAAAGGAGCATCCCAAAAGGCTCAGTTGTTCACAAGCAAGGATCTGGCGAGGTTCATCACTTTGTCAACAACTGCGTGACCAAATAGTCCAACAGTTTAAGAACACTATTTATCAACGTACAATTCCAAGGGTTTAAGAATTTCATCATCTACATCATCATTAAGATTCAGAGAAACTCGAGAAAACTTCTCATGTAAACGGCAAGGTGGAAAACCAACAGTCAATGCCAGTCAGTGAATTGTCAAAATGAATCAATTAATTAAAGTTAAAGTACCACTGATTGTCACATTTGACAATCTAGTAATCGTTTAGAGCCATTGTTTTACTTGAAACATTACTCAACACTTAATCAATGTTTTTTTGCTGATAGACTGTATAAACAGGTGTCTACAAATGCTAAGTCCTCGTCATTATTTTTACATTTTAGTGCGTTTGTTTAAAGCTTGATTTAGGGGCGTGTGTTTGGTGCCATCTTAAGGTTAAACACTGAGATAAACACAATTTGGCTGTTTGTCCTCTCATTACACGAGATACATATTACGTTATGACGTAGTTGCAGTAACAAACCTAGTGCAGCTCCTGTTGAAGCAACACCTGTATGTGCCAAAAACTATTGTAAGTTACTGAGGCCATCTGTCCATCCATTATCTGAAACACTTATCCTCATGTTTATTATTTTAAATAAATAAATATGTTAACATAGTAATAATAATGAATATTATTATTTTGGTGAGGCTCATAAGATAATTTGAAGCTTGCTAATAGTTGAAGATAAGTTGCTAACAAGGCTTGGTTTGTAATTAGTGCAAACCAAGCCTTGTTACATGAACTGATGAAGCCTTCTTGGATGAGAGGCGAAACATCTTCTAAGACAAGCAGCAGTTCAACTGTCGAATCAATGCCCTGAGAAAGAAATGACTTACATGAATGAAAACATCCACGTGCTGTTTGCTAATTGTATATGCAGATTAATGTTTACCTCATATAAATTAATTGGGTTGTTTTTTTTAAGCTAAATCGGCAGCTTTTTATGGCAAGGTACTGTCTGAAAGATGATTATATAGCAGCTAAATTAGGCTTCTACATTTTGCACTTACCGTGAGTATCATCATTAATAGACAAAGTCACATATAATAATAGTCTTCATATTTTTGTTAATCCGCCAGATGTCAAGATTGTAAATTCAAGTTTAGTATACACAACTTCATACCAAATCCTTACAATTTGTTAACAGTTGAGAAACAAAGCAATGTTCTAATCAAGTGGATGACAAGATTTTCCTAGAAAGATATATGGCTGAATTTGGATAAAAAGTGGTGGAACAGTTTTTGGACCAGGAGAGAAGTTGGTGGCTACATCCCTGCATGCCCAGGTCCCACGCAAAGTAAGTGGAGGACACGGTTATTCTGCATGCCTTTTCACAGCCCAAGAAAACAAATACCAAACCAAAGTCATCAAAACTGCTTTATCATGATTAGTTTTTTTGAAATGACTAAATTACCAAATAAATTCAGGTACTGATCATAGAGGTTCATCCAGTATAAATTGGTCATAAGCAAGATTTCCATCTCTCATTTCAATTACACAAAATATAACTAATCCAACAGCTCTAAAAATCAAAATCAACATTTTTTTTTCTCCTTTATTGAATCTGATCTTTTCCTAGATCACCTTGTGGGTCGTGGGTTATAGGAGATGTAGGAGGCTCTAATTAAAAAAATAAAATGTCAATAGCACATGAGCATCATATCCCTCCAATTCTATGCTCCTTCAAAGTAATCTACAAGAAGAACAAACACAATGCCAAGTCAAGCCCAATCAACCCTCCAGCCCAGACATTGTACTCAAAAACATTAATTACACACAATGACTTCAAAACAATAGAAGTAAATCACAAGTGACTGGAAGAAATTTATGAGAGTATGTGCATGTGTCTTCATACAAATGGGGCTTTGTTTAATGACTGCACTTAATGCAAATGAAGAGGCCGGCGGTGATGCTTAGTGGGGCGAGGACAATGCTGAATACGAGGTTGGGAAGAACACACACATACACCAGATGTCTCAAGATTGTTATCAAGCAACTGGGAAATATTGAGTAAATTAATAAATGTCACATTCATGGCAAATAAAAACATTTGTTTCATATGCTGTAGTAATCGTATTAAAAACCATCACGTAACATCGCACTACAAAAATAAAATGTAAGTTTGTTCTAGCAAGTTTTGTTACAGTAGCTGTTACAACAGTTTATATAACTTAATGATGCTACGGAATACATCTTTAATATTGCTTTTTTTAAACAGTGCTCACTATGGACAGACATTTATTACAGAGCTGTTAAAACATGTCAACAAAGTGAACGCAAGAGCGGCACACAGCGCAGGCATTAATAGTGGCGCTTCGAACGCTTTCAATAGGCAGATTGTTGTTGTACTTTAGCCATCAGCATGTAGCATCAATGCTATCTGCATAGTATTTACACAGACACAAACACATTATTTTTAACGGTTCCAAACCAGTCTCTGTATTGCTCCTTATCTTACTCAATTAAATACATCCATCACATCGGCACACTTGTTGTTATTGTCAATTAGGGTTGCCAACTCCCTGAAAAATAAATAAGGGACACCTCAACGACAAGGACGGCCGACCTAATTGCCTTCAACCTTGCAACCTTTGTAGGTGAAACAATTTTTTGACTATTTAAACCAAAGTTGAATAGGATGCATATGTTTGAACGATATTAACCCATGAAAAAGTTGTTATTCAGAAATTTACTTTAATAAACCAACAAAATTAACTTATCAAAATAAATATCTATAAACCTTTCCTTCATAACTTATAACTGTTTACATTAATATAAAAAAATATCTAATAAGCAGAACATTCATCCTGTAACTTATGTTCAGCTTAATGTCACATTATTTTTTCCATTTAAATTGTATCTTCATCAGTCAGCTTTAGAGCACAGTAAACTGAGTTATAGCTTAAACCATGCTTACAGTGTGATAGACATAGGCTACCTATGCAGCAATTACCTCTAAATTAGAAAAAACAAAAAAAATGTTTTTACTCTATACAGTATATTTATAAAGTGTCGTATATCAACTGCATGTACAGTTATAAATTAAATTATACATACCTGTTTTAACTTGTAATTAATGTAAGGCAATGTATCTATAATTTATCAATGATTACATTTATGTATTATTTCTTTTAACGTAGCCTACTTGTCAATCAATTGTACTTGTTTATAACACCCAAAAATATTATAGGTTTTCCATACAACACTGACATTCATTACACATTTCCATATTAACCTTAACTAGAGGGTTACAGAATCATTCTTTACACGCCTAAACATGTTTTTTTCTAGGGCTTGTGTTTTCTGCCCGGCAGTATGAATGAATTATCAATGCTGCTTGTCGGTAGCGCATTGACCGACGGTCCATTCATGTGCAAGTCCGTGCGTGCTATCGAATCGGGCCGGGAGTGACGTCATTTCAAGGGATGGTTGGAAACCCTATTGCCAATCACCAGGGTTTTTGTTTGTTTGGCGATTTTCTTCCGCTAGTTATTTATACACGTCAATCTTCCTTAATACAAGTCAATTGTTTAGTATTCAATATTTGTTTCTCACATTTAACATGCACCCAAATACATTCTGTTTGATTGATCAACTTTTGTCAAGTCTGGTTTGGTTTTACGATACGCCGCTTTTGTCAGCCTTAATGTAGTGAAGTTGACGTACAATAAATTACAGGTCTTTGTGGATTTTGTAGTGAGGGATAAAGTTACATGTAATACTTGTGTCTCATCGGTTTTCAGCAAAAACATAATCCTTGAAATACAATAATCTTTGGAGCTCCCCTTCATATTACTTGCCTCATGATGTATCTTCTCTACGCTATCATAATACTAGTGGGTAACTTGCCAGGTTTGCGAACATCTCACAAATAATACATTTTCTTTCAAACCAAAACAAATGGCACTCTTGAAAAAACAGATTCTTAAGGCAATACTTGTAAGTCACAGGTTTCAAGTGTCAAGTCCAGTCTCAGGTATACCTAATCAAAGTCAAGTTGAGCCTTTCACTAGTTTTAGCCAAGCAAGTCCCAAGTCCTAAAATTGTCAAAGCATGTGCCTTAAATCCTCTACCTCTACTATAGACAAAATACATTTCCATTAAATTAAACCATGTAAATCATTTATGGCTGCTGGTATGTATTAGCCCTCACATCATTCATGGAATACTAATATGTTGCCAGGCTTGTGCACACTGCACAATCAAGTAAATGGTCTTTAAAAAAAGAAACAAATAGTATGCTTGAAATTGTAATTTTTTAAAATGTTAACAGGCAAGAATTGTTCAACTCGTGTGTTTCAAGTCCAAGTCACGTCTCAGTAATACCAAGTCAAAATTAAGTTGAGTTTTTACAGTTTTTCTCCATAGGTTTGGCACATTTCTTGAAACTGAGATGACATTTTCAAAATTGCAAGCTCATTTGGCCAAACAGACTTACATTTATGCACAACTTATCAGTTCGTTAGCAAAAGCACATATGTATCCCAAAACGGGTCACACATGCGTCACTCCAAGTTCCTTTCCCAAACAAAGAGTTGGTGCAGTCACAACTGCAAAGCTCCTTCTCAATTGCTCTGGCTCACCTGCATTCATTTAGTGCTTTTACCAAAAGTAACTTGGATGATTTTGCACAACAAAAGCTCATATCTCTCCCAAAACAGCTTACCATTACAGCTTAGCTTACATTTCTACGTCACACAAGTAGTGCCCCGAAAATGCATCGACACTTTGGCATTCTCTGAGCACTGCAAGTCAAAATCATTAGGTGTTTTGTCACAATAGCAGATATATATGAAACATTTTACAAGAGCAGTTTTCAAAGTTTGCGGTTTGACATACTCCACTCAGTCAAGGAACTTGCAACACTTTTTATTCACACAAAGTTACTTACACATTAGAGTAAGTGTAAGCTGAATTCTGTATATTTATGAAAAACGAATAACTAAAATTATATTTAGCGCACAGTGTAAATGAAGAACCAACTACTATAACTCTTTCACCACACAGTAAATTCTGTTGAGTAAATTTGACTCTATTTAGAGTGGATATTTACACTTGGAAGAGTGTAAAATAAAGAATTAAGAAATAAATATATAAATAAATAAAAGTCACTCAAGGGTTGAAGAACTAACTCACGACCTTCTGCTTGAGAGACAGCCGATCAACTCCCTGAGCTCCTACTGAGTGTTAGTATACCGCTCGTGTCAGCTGGAATATTCGTAACTCCAAGACCAAAAACATCTAGGAGCTAAGCAAACAGTAGAAGTGGCATAGCTCAGGTGGTACTGCGACCTTCTCCCAAACTGAAGCTTCCTCAACCCTTGTGTGACTTGGTCCCACTCAAAATAGAGTCAAATTTATTCAAAATAGAGTCAAATTTACTCTACAGAATTAACTGTGCAGTCACTATCGACACCTACCCCCTCTTGGCCATTGTCCTCATTCTCTTGGCCATCAATATGCTGCTCTCTGTTTGACCAAAGGTTTTTATCCACGTCACAGCCAATATCTTCCCTTGCAATGGACTGGACTAATTTTGGCAATTGAACAGATGATTTTGCATATTATGACTTACACACTGAAATCCTGCTGACATGTTTTGGAGAGGACAGCCATTAGACTGAAAAACAACTAATCCAGTTCGATCAGCAAGATCTATTCATTTGCAAAATGTGCTAAATGTGGGCAGATTGTGCTAACTGTAGGCTAAATGTACACAACCATTAGCACATATCCACTGAGGCAATTGAGACGTGTACTAAGACATTGGCAATTTGATGAAAGCAATGAGAAATGCCATTCAGTTATGACCAATTGTAAGGTGGTTTTGAGATTTGTCCATGGTATTTTGAAAATGTCATCTCAGTTTCAAGAAATGTGGCAAACCTATGGAGAAAAACTGCAATAAGTTTTGGCCAAGCAAGTCCCAATAATAGTTATCAGCAAGACAGTTTAAAGGCAGCTCCCAAGTTATTTTCTCATTAAGTGCTACGGTCGGTCTCGAGTCAGTAGAGTATACAATTTTTTGAGTTTCCAGTCATCCAAGTTGTGAATGCAGGACTGAAACAACCGCAGCAAACAGTGATACTGCATCTATGGTGGCCCTGGTGATTAGTCAAAAAATGTTTGGAACTGTATATAAAAATCACTTTCTTGGAATAAATAGCTATATGCTAAGAAAAGAACACAACGTGCTAGCTGCCACTGTTGCCTTTTGTCCGTCACGACAACTCCAGTTTCACATTATTTTCCAGACATCATCCTTACTTTTCAAAGAAGCTGACACATTATATTTACTGTGTGAGTGGTGTGTTACACTATTTATGACATAGTTTCAACTTCCCCTTTTACAAACCTTGTGGTGGAATCACAGCTTATCACTGGGAGTGCCAAACACCCTAAAGCTGTGTTTGAGAAAGGGGGGTGTTTTTCCACATTAAGCAGCACATTGTACTTTTGCTGACCTGTATTAACAGCTTATGTGACAAGAACACATGTTCAGACAATGTTCACTTCCAAACAAATGGCTTTACATGGCAAAATCTACCATGCTGGCCGAGGCCAAGAGTTAAAGACTGTATATCCAACACACACAAACAGACTCGAAATGGGTCAAGTGTCACCTGACCATCTCAAAACGTAATTGATTGAAAGCTGCCGTAGACATTTATGCTAATAATAGTGTCCCGACTGTTGAAGGTTATGAGCTGTAGTCGGGAATCATTTCATTTGAACTTCTGAAACCACTAGTTAAGCACAACAACAGAGGATCAGCTACACACAAACAATGTTAGAAAGATAATTCCTTAATTCTGTTCAACTTGTCACATCATAAAAGGGTCTTAAGGGTTTGTTTACTGTACATAATGGGAGCATTCTGAAATTCAATTTGTGGGAGTGTTCCAAGAGTCAGTGCACTCCCCCTTCTATGAATGAACAAACACACCATGTTTTTGTTGTTGTGGTTGGCGAGCCTACAGTACACATTATCTAAAGTAGGTCTTTGAGTATGGCTGCTAAACAACCACCAATTTCAGAAAAAGTGAACTTGAGTTGTATTCATGGTACACCAATGATGAATGAGGATGTTTAAATCCCCCATTATCCCACAACCCTTGCATCTTGTTTGTACAGTTTCCATGCATCCTGCCTTGATGCCTCTCACTGCTCTATGTCCACAGTCAGAGAGGCCAGAGTGTGCTCCTTCATTCCTATTTTGAGTTTCTGAATGGTGAATGGTCAGAATGGTGCACTCCAAACAAAATCTCCTGTTCTTTGCTGTGTGTATGCATGTTTGGTGCAAAAACAAACAAAACAAAACAACAACCCTACAGCAGATCGAATGCTCCCTGTGAAATCACAATAGAGTGTCACTGCCAACTACTGTAGTCTATGTGCAATTACAACTTTATTTTAGTAAGACATGTCCCTCCCTGGCATCGTACCGCATACACTTATTATTTGAGAAGGACTGCTGTAAAGAAATGGAAAAAATGGCGTCCAACATTTGTGTTTTTTTCTTGATATAAAACAGCATAGCCTATCCCACAAGGCCACACTTCTATAGAGCTGACTTTAATTATGGGAAACCTACAGGCTATTTAATTTATTTCACAGGAGTTGTCTGTCTGTCTATCTATCTATCTATCTATCTATATTTATAACAACATCACCGAGGCTACAAAGCGTGATTTGTGTATGCAGCTTGCCACCTAGGTTACGCTGTCAGTGCATGACTGAGCATGCCGTGGACTGCGTCATGAATGTTAGTCAGTGTTGGATCAGAGTTGTCTATTGCAAACATCCTTTTTCCATAGTGAGGAAATATTGGGTTTACAGTAATTACCTGGTGATGACCAAAAATAAACAGAAAGTTCTGTACACTTGGCAAAGTCAAATTTGAAGGCGTTGTTAAGTATCAGAGATATGAGCAGGCTTACAAGTGTACTTTGTATTTCATTTGGCTTCACAACCCCACGACCCCCCCCCCCCCACACACACACACCCTGTTTTTTTTTTTTAGTGATGCCACCACTGAATTGTATCAGAGATGGCAAAGCGAAGGAGAAATGTGTTTAAGACCACAATCTTGAAACAGACATGGGAGTGAGAAAAGCAGTACACGTGTCTGTCTGGCTGGTCAGTACAATACTGCTAATGATAAAATGATATATACACTGGCAGGGGTGACTCATCTTGGTTTCTTGGTCAGTTATTTGGTACATGCATCTCTGTTAATGCACCTCATCAAAATATGGCTAACTCAGTTTACAATATAAGCAAAGGTGAATGAAATGTACACTACCCACACAGCCAACCGGGGGTATGCAATGCAAACATCATGCAATGTCATCTTTTCCAAGAGCAACAAACTTAACAAAAACAAACTCTTTCCATTACCATGCTAACAGGACACAGTTCTGAAACAGTGACAGACTAAAAAATATCTTGGCATCTACTAATACCAAAAACTTTACATTTAAAACTAGCATCAATACACGCATAAATTAACTATAGGGGATGGGGGGCAGAATGGAACAAAAGCAATTTCCCCGTGCCATTTGGGAAGCAGTTGGTCGAAGCAGTCATTTTTATTAGCTTTGGATTATGGCAATGTTATCAATAGACATGCCCCAGTCACCACATAAAAAACACAGGGCTTTTTATTTTCACTCTGCACCTGCAACTGCTACTCCGCCCATCATTGTACTTTATTACAGAAGGTGGGATGGGCACATTTATCTGTAAATACTGGCTCATTTTGAATTTTCATTTACAATCTCTTGAAAGGCAACATGTCCAGGAGAAATCAGCACTTTATTAAAATGGTCTTATAATAACCACACAACATATTCAACGGTTAATGCTCAAAGTTCTCAAGACTACAAGTACATTCTTCTAACCATGCAGTCAATCTACTGCTGCTCATTTACAAATTCACAATATCAAGATATCAAAGTTAGGAATTAGCTTTAACTGTTCTTTGTTCCCATCATTTTAGACCGAAACATTTGAATGAAAACAAGTCCTGCTTAACACACTTTCCCAATACATAACCTGATAAAACGTCTACAGACTGAGGCAGTCCCTCTTATCTGCAGGCCATCCAGAAAGTATTCACAGTGTTTCACTTTTTCCACAGGGCAAAAAGATGTATAGATACACCGATCGTAATGATGCAACACTCAAACACTGTCTGGCAAAATGCAGAGGCAGAAACATCTGCACCCACAATCAATATTTCATTCCAGACTAGCAGTCTGTAGGCAGTGTTGTCAAAAAATGCCTCTCAGATAATACCCACAGGAGCTGACCCAAATAAAAGGACTGATACAAGTGTTATGACAGATAGAAGTGGTTTGGTCCAATAATGCATTATCTAACCCACAGAGTGGCTAACGGTGTGTGAATTAATTTTCTGTCACATGAATTGTATACAAGCAAGCAGAGCGTATGCCACATTACGACCTGACAAGAAGACGAAATCTCATTAGGTTAAGGGCTTTAAGCACACTGAACTAGTATCCAATTACAGATGTCACCTGACTTTGGAAAGCTTGTAATCCCTCTGAGGATGAATTTACTGTGATGACAGATAACTGGGTTAGCAACATTTGTGGGGCTAATCAAACAATGAAATATTTCAAATAGCCATTGACTTTGGTGTTTGGAGAATTAATTTCTACAAAATTACCATTTAAGTATTAATGTTTCTATAATATATAGGCACACATATTAAGACAATTACACAAATAAACACAATGAACAAGAACACCTATCCAACATTATCTGCTTAACAACATTAGCATTGTTAGCACTGCATCCCTTTACCAAAGTCCAGCCTTAAAGGGCAACAGGCATGGATAGTCTTTCTGGCTTTCAAAATACCACCAATGTGAAACACATAAAAACAAAACTCTAAGACAAGTATTTTTTGTTTTTATGTGTGGTATTTATCTCCAAACAATACCACAGCGACTTTTATTTTGAAGACTTCACATTTGAGAACCTAAAAGCAAGTGTTGTTTGTTCAAACAAAATGCTGTGTTCATTTGGCGAGCAAGTACTTGGCTAATCAACTTGTTTTACCTAAAACATGTTTACACCAAAATATTGCAACAAAATAAGCAGCTCAGTTTGAGTTCTGTCTCAAGAAATGCTCTCAGAACGTGTTAGTAGCAGTAAACTTTTCTATATTTCCCTGCAGGGCAGAACACAAACAATTTCACAACAAGTTCACAAGGCACTTGACTGGCAACATCTACCATAAAGGGAGTGCATGGACATACTGTGTAGGTCATCACATTATCTTCTGTATGAAATATATGAATTAATAAAAACCTGGAACCCTAAAACAGCTATGAAAAAGCCCCACAGGAAATGTAGGAATGTGAACAACAAGAATACAGCAACCTGTCAAGAAACTTCCACTTTTACAGATGATGATTTATTGATACATGTTTGGTCTTGGCAGGTGGTTGCACTTTAATGCATTATTCCAGTTGAATGTACTGTCCAAATGTGCTCCTTTTTCTTTTAAATGAATGTGATGTAAGATGAAATTCCACATCACAACTACTAGAGAATATACTTTATGATGACATTCATCTTAAATTTGGTCTGTCTGTGGCTCTGACACCCATTTAAAAAAAATCTATCAATTAGCCTACAAAATAGAAACTCCACACAGGAGAGATTGTGCTGCCATTTTGTTTTAATTAGAGATAATGGAAGTAATGTTTCTGTATTTTATTTTAAAAATGGAAATATGTATCATTACAAATACTGTTTAAAAAAAAGTGAAACTGATTTACAAAAAAATTGCACTGAATTAACCAGCACCCAGATACTTAAATAAATTAAAATTGAATTAGGGCTGAATGAGTAATTGTGTTTGCAGTTAATGCAACATGATGAAAACGCAATTTACTAATTGTAAAGACTGCGATTTGACTGGTCACTGGGACCGGAGACGTCAATGCTGCCGTGCAAAGTGTGCATAGTTATCATCAGTGAGTTTTCTGTCTCATGTGACTTTAAGGTGAATATCTAAAATGTTTGATCAGCTTTTAAGAAGTGCAGTTCATGTTTACTTCTGTTTCATGAAACGTGAAAAATTGAATACTGTACGTTGAAATGTTAAAGCCACAGGTTTGTATTATTATTGTAATCTGCACTTGATGTGATTATTTATTAATAATTTCCAGTATAATAAAATTCTGCCTAACAGTTTAGTTAATATCTTACTTGTTTGGCAGAATTTTGTTGTCATGGTGAACACTTACAAGATTGCATGTCAAAGTTTTTAGTATGTTTACACCAGTGGTCTCAAACTCGGGGTCGGGGGCCACCTGCAGTCTACAGGAGGCTATTTTGCGGCCCCCAACTCAAAATCAAAGTTTAATGTTAGTGTGGCCCCCACTTTTTTCCCCCCGTGTCATTGCACTGGCCCTTTTGTGTGTTTTTTTCCCCATTTATGGGCTACCATAGGTCAGGCTCATGACAGCTTCCGGTGAAACATAATTCTGAAGTGACATCAAGTGGAAGGAAAAGATATCCTGTCACTCAGTCCAGTCATGTCTTTTTCAAAACCTGCCATGAAGAGAAAGCTTGGCGAGGAGAACAGCCAATTTCAAGAAAAAACAAGAGACAGAATGTCATTTTTGTTGAGCTTGCAGTACCTCGACATGTCTTCAAAACACAGAGAAAGTGCAAGAAATCAATTGTCATTATTCAACTAGATATGCTGGGAAGTATGCAAAGTACCAGGGAGATGAGAGAGGACCGTTTTGGAGGATATCAATTAATTGTCTGTGTCTCTTTTTCAAGGCATACCACTCAGATTGCCTAGTGCGCAAATACTTATATATTAAGAATTGAGAATGCATATAATACTATTTATCCATCCATTTTCTAGACTACACCGCTTGTCCTCATTTGGGTTTGCAGGTGAGCTAAAAACTATCCCTGCTGAGCGATAGGTGGGGTTAACCTTGGATGGGTCACCAGCCAATTGACAGAAAATATCAAGGGAAGCGATTTGTAAATTTAATAACAGAGCTAAAAAGTTAAAAGACGCACTCCAGAATAACAGCAACAATACTTGCTAAAAGTACACTGAATGGGTGTAGTATTGAACCAGCACTAATCTAAACCTTGATTTTTATTTTTTCACAAAAATCCATAAAATATAGCTCCGTCTGACAATCAGCTGATTGTTACACAAATGCTCACACACGTGTGAAGACTCCCCTACAGCTCACTGCGTGATGCACATGCACAAGATTGTTTGCTTGCGGCATCTAAAAATGGAACTCATCAGATTTTCTGCTATGCTGCACTAAAGGCATTTGAAAGTTGAGTTGAGAACTGCGTCAATGACTGCTTCTTACATAAGAAATGTAAACAATTATGTGAAATTACAAACATTCCCGCCTCATTGACTCTTTTGACCTGGGATAATTTGCCATGAATGTACAGTCTAATAATAGTTTAGACAATAGGAATCAAACTTTAAAACCAGTAGCAGTAATTTATGAGGCTTTATCTTAACACGATGTGATTTGCAGGATTCCACAACGTTCTTGGGTAAGACATCTGTACATAAGGTCAGTTCCCTAAGTCTAGTTTTCACTGCCACCATATTACATTAGTCCCTGAGCAATGAGCAGCCTAAAAAGCCTCACATTACTTAATGAGAGAAATGCTGAAAGCAACAGCAGGCTCGGTTGGGGTTTGGAAAGCTGGCTAATCTGCATACTCACAGTGATTAGCTCCAAGAGGGGTCCCCGCTAGGCTATTGGGGTTGGCAGTGGCCAGGCTCAGACAGTCTAAGACAGACTGTATTCCGTGTGTTATTATGAGACAGGCCGCAAATTCAGTTTAACCTTCTACGCTGCACCTTCATTGGCCTCCAAATTAGTAGTGTCATTTAAGTCACTGCATATTACTAGCTTCACACAAAAACACTAGGCACAACCACAATGTACAACTGGCCAAGATATACATTTTCTTAAGTCTTGCATTATTGTTGGGCATTTGCAGATCTTGATGATTAATTGACTGTGAGCTGAAACTAATACTTTGAAGCAGCACCTTTCGCTCGCAGTATACTGTATGACAGCTCTCTGTCTTTTTGAGTTGGCCTTCTGCAAAAACAAAACAAAAAAAAACACTCCAAATCTATCAGATTGCAAGACCATCTCCTGTTTACAGGCCTTCAGATTCAGCTCATAAGTCATTTCATCTTGACTAAAGTCTGAGTTGCAGCTGAAGAAAAATAGCACCAAAGCATGAGACTGCCACCAGCATCCTTCAATAAGTTATGGAATACTTTTGGGTGATGAGCTGTGTTGTAACTTTTTGCCAAACATTCTTTTTGAAATGATTGCCAAAAAGCTCAACCTTGGTTTCATCAAACCATAGCACATTTTATTGACCAAATGTAGCCAGGATTGGATATTTTTCTTTATAAGATAAGGCTTATGTCTTGCAGAAATTCTTGCAGCTCCTTTAGTGTTTCTGTTGGCATCTTGGCAGTCTCCCTGACCTTTTCTTTATTTTCTCTCATCTTTTAACCAATTTTAAAAGGGACATCCAGCCATTTTATTAGCCATTTTAGTTCCACCACTGTCATGCGACTCGTTAGTATTGAAGAAGGTCTCAGATGTGAATGGGGAGCAGGTGTGTTATATTTGACGTTATCATTTTCACAATCTCTCACCGGAAGTTCAAAATGGCACCTCACATCAAAAAAACTCTCCTGAGGATATGAAAAAAGGAATTGTTGCTCTACATAAAGGCCTAGCCTATAAGAAAATTGCCAACAGCATGAAATTAAACATTTAGCACTGTGACCAACACTATACAGCAGATAAACAGGAGTGGTTCTGCTAAGAACAGGCCTCACCGAAAAAGCCGACTGCATAATTCTCAGTGTCATACTCAGAGGTGGCCTTTGGAAAATAGTGCTTATAACATTGCTTATGTATATGGGGTCAGTTCAGCCTATCAATGGGCATCATTTACAAATAAATGCATAGAAATGCTCTTCAATTCACATTTGCAGAAGTTTCAACAGAACATTAACACTACGTATTAGTTATACATCCTAAATATTAAAAATATCAAGTTAATGTTTGGACTGGCAGTGGAAGTATTATTAGCTAATTTTGCACTGTGCACGTTTGCTTCCGGTATCGACAACAGACTTTGCATTCAAATTGAATTTGTTCGTTTGACTGCAGGCATCGTTGGTTCAGTTCGTAAATGTGAGCGTAAACGGTTGTCTGTCTGTATGCAGTACATTTAGCGATTGGTGTATATTGCACTACACTTGCTGTATGGCTGCGTTACCTGTATTTACATCTGTACACACAGTTGTGATTAGAAGTTTACATACACTCATAATAGGCATTAATATCATACTAATTTTGGTCTTTTAATTACTTATTTTAATCATCATCATATATTTTTTTCCAGGACGGAATGTTTATACACGACTCACAGTACATCTTCAATGATGTCATCATGATACCAAAGACACAAGGTGAAAGGAAACCTCCAACAGAGAAAGTGTGTATTAAATAAAGCATTGAAGCAGTTGAGTACAGTACCTGTCACACAGGTGGCTGACTGCACCGAATGAGTCACAGGTGCAGGGTAGGCAGCCGCTGGTGCCATTGGTAAAGTAGCCCTCCTCACAGTCATCACACTTTAGACCACTGTAGCCGTCCTGACACGAGCACTGACCAGTGGTCTGGTTACACTCATCTGGATACAAAATCCCCTCTTCTCCAATGCTGCAGTTACAGAAGCCATCTGGATGGACAAACAGGCATGACAATGGGTGAAAAAAAAGATGAAACTGTTTACATGAGTAGACGACATTTCATTATTTGCTGCTTTGTAGGATTGAGACAAAAAATACTGCAAAATTCTCAGAATAATACTCATTATACAGGGGACTTAATATGAAACAAAAAAAAAATCACATTGTTTAGACCATTCTGTTGTTTTCACTTAATAAAAATATATTTAGATATTTATTAAGTGAAAACAACAGAATGAACGATGTGATACTTCCGTATACATACAGTACATACTTTTGCACCCCATATATACATATAAAATATAGGCTTATAAGTAAGTGTATAACTGTATATTCTAGTAGACACACACACACACACACACACACACACACACACACACACACACACACACACACACACACACACACAGTATATACATGTACGCATTGAAGTGTGGGGGTGTGCTGGCTAAACCTATATCGAACCCATCTTTCTTCAACCGAAATCTGCTATTCGTGTCATTTTCAGTTGTGGATACAGAGACAACACTAATCCATTATTTATACAACTAAAAACTTTAAAATTTAATGAATTGATGGAATTTAACCGCCTTAAAATAATGTATGAAGCCCATCATGAAATTTTACCAGTCAGTATACAAATCAAAATAAAAAATAAAAAAGGGGGAAAGTGAGTACAAATTAAGAGGAATAGACATTTTTCAACAAAACGATGTACACTACTGACAAAAAGTTAGGGATATTTAGCTTTTGGGTGAAATTTCAGGAAGAGCCTAAAATGCATTCAAACCTTTTCAGGTGACCTTAGTGTGACATTCTCTAAGCTTTTGAATGCACATGTCCAACTGTTAACTGTTTCAGTACTTTTCGCACAAGTTGATGTTCTCTAACAAGGAGCTTAACGGCAAAATTCACAACAGGTGTTTGAGCCTCGAATCGAATAATAAATGTCCTCATTCAATTAGAGCTGATGTTTAAACAGTCATCCTCATCCAGCTGTTCACATTTTGACATAACGAGACCAAGACGACGCCTAACAATGGATCAACAGTACTATGAGTATCGTGATGCTTCAAACAGGTCGTTCTCAGATGGAAGTGTCCACTGAGCTGAAACTGTCACAGAGTGTCATCAACAGGTTGCAACAGAGATACTGAGAGACTGTAAAAGTCACAGAAAGAAGTTGAAGTGGACGTCCTTTGGCCACATCTCATGCTGATGACCGCTACATTGTGAACAATGCCCTGAGAAACCGGATGTTGAATGCCATTCAACTCCAGGCACGTTTAAGGGAGATGAGAGGCACCCAAGTGTCACGTCAGACCATTCAAAAATCTTTACATCAGTGTGGTCTGTGTGCTAAACGACCTGCAAGGGTACCTAACCACACCACCAGGCACAGGCATCACTGTCTTGCATGGGTGAGGGAGAATTTACGCTGGATGAGGGACCAGTGGGCCTCAGTGCTGTTCTCTAATGAACGTCCATTCACGGTGAACAGAAATGATGGCCGCGTACGATATTGGAGAGCGCTATGCAACAGCCACTGTTGTCACCAGGTGAGCTTTTGGTGGTGGTGGTGGTGTTACAGTGTGGGCAGGTGTATCCAGTCAGTACAGAGCTGCCCTACACTTTGTGAATGATACAGTGACAAGCCCATATTACCTGAATAACAACATTATTCCAGTGATTGTGCTCCTACATGAACAACACGGGCCTAAATTCATCTTCATGAATGACAATGCTCCAGCTCATGGAGATGGCATCATCAGGGAACGGCTGTTGGAGACCGATGTACCTCAAATGAAATGGCCTGCACTTTCTCCAGACCTGAATCCTATTGGAAACCTGTGGGATCAGCGGAGTCGCCGTGTAGAGGCTGGCAACTCTGCACCCCAGAACCTCAATGACCTGAGGGCTGCCCTTCAAATAGAGTGGGATGCCATGCCTCAGCGGACAATGAGTCGACTTGTGAACAGCATGAGACATTGTCGTCAAGCTTCTAATTGTTGCTCAAGGGCACATGACGAGTTATTGAGACGTTGACATTTTTGTTGTGGTGTACCCACCATTGTTGTTCATTTTTCTTTCAATGAATTATTTGAGATGAGGAAAGCATCCTTCTACTTAAATGTCCTACTTTCAGGATATGATATCACTGTAGCGTGAACTTTTGACATTTTCCATAAATTTCACCAGAAAGCCAAATATCCCTAACTTTTTGTGAGTAGTGTATTTCAACTCAAGGTCTCAGTTTGTGGAACAATCTGGATTGTAAAACAGAATCTTCTCAGTCTATCTGGTTTTTTTTATGTATAAAAGCACAATGACTGGAAAAATATATACAGTATAGCACAAGGACATGCTGTTGAATTATTTTATATAATTGTTACATTGAAAGCGTCTTGACCGCTTGCTGTCATTCCTTTTGTGTTGGTTTTCTGTGTGTGTGTGTGTGTGTGTTGATCAGCGGCAGATACAAAAAGTTTTTACTTCATCCTGTCCCTTTTCATTTATTTTATTTGAAAGAGTGAAATAAATTTGAATTGAAAACAGTTGGCAAACGTCTGGCGAACGAACATTTGCGACCTTGAAGAAACCCTGAAGCAAAATCACCATTCGCTACCTTCGTAAACACTCACAAACGTTCGCCCTTCAGCGGTATACAGGCTTAAGAATGACATGGCCAGGTCTTGTCCAGTGGACCCCCGCATACTAGCACTTCATAGAAAACACATTATGGAGGTTAATTGGTGTTATTTGAAGAGTTTTTTGGGGTAAACAACAAACTAATTAATAATATTTCAAATGCATTTCAATGCACAATTATACACAGATTTTCACGTCATATTTTGTACATTTTAAGATGTTGACCCACAGATGACCTTGACAAGCACTCAGTAGTTATCTATTATTTATCTGATCTCAGATTTTGTGCGAGTGGTGACTACAGACCTCATTAAACACTATCTCACACTTGCACTTTGTTCAGTCCACTGTACACGAGCTTAGGTATTGATGTGTTCTAAAACAATAAATAAATAAACAAACGACGTACCTACCAGTTAGATGAGTAAATGGGCAATTGAATTGGAATATATTCTTGCACTAGAATCTGATTCAGATGGTGTTGCTCTTCGCGTGTTATTTGCACTTTTATGTAACTAAAAAAAGGCCTGTGGTTACGCAAGCCTGTAGAGTCTACACTCCCGGCCGGGCTCTTTTGCGACGTTAACAGGCACAGAAGAACTGTCAGCCCTGATGATGCCAAAGAATGTGTGAAATCCAGTCAATGCATATCCCACCTCAAACACACACACAGTTTGTCATTCTAAAAAAAAGTGGCTTTGCACTAGGTGTAGTGTTTTGCTACTGTACAGCCACACACAGTCAGATTGTGTCTGATATCCATTGGATTGAACCTGTGTGCATTGGAAAGCGAGAAAGGGGCTGGGCTAACCTCTCCCCTGTCTAGTTTATCTGTTTGACTGTTGCGACGTGTTGTGACAGCATGGCTGTTATTCAAACAGGGGCAGGCTGTTCAGAACAAGTCAGAAAATTCCTCTAGAGCCTCGCTCTGTGCTTGCCCGTCTGCCACGACAGTGAAAAGCAATTTTACTTTTCGTTCATTCTCCAGCCATCAAACTACAAAAAAATATTGGAGGTAATGAAAAGGCTTATATAGTTGTCTGTTGATGCCCTGTCATGTGATAGAGGGTGACGCCTTTGTTGATGTGATAATATCATGAGAGTTACCTTTACAGTGGAACAATGATAGAACAATGAGCTTCAATGGGTGATTTCACATTAAAATGCTAATTTAATTTTGACCACTGGAGTCAAGCAGATGACAAAAAAAAAACGTAATAAAGAATATGGACATTGGTATTTTTAAACAAGAAGCCTAATTGAGCACACATTAGAAAATTGTGTCGCTATAATTCTCACCTTTCAAGTAGTTGCTATAGCACCAAATAATATGTTTTTAATGTCCAAGGAACCAACACAAGACTACAAGAAAAATGAACTAAAGTCTGAAGTGTTTTTCCTTGTCCCAGTATTTTATGCAAATGCTATAAAATTAAGAACTGATATTTGAAAAATATACAGTTCAACATCTAGATAACTTTAACAAAGTTTTTTTGTTGTTTTTAATAGTGCTGTCAAAGTTAAAGCATTAACTGATTAATAAATCACAAAAAAATATTGCATTAATCATGAATTAACACAGATTAATCACACTATTAATTTTAAAATATACAAGTAATTAACTGATTAGAAAAAGAGGAGGATGAGCGTCTCCAGTGATCCAAAAATGTTGAAGACGTCCTTCTAACAATAATTATCAGAAGAATTAACACATAACCGGTGCTTTTCAAATTTGGCGGGGGAAAAATGTTGATAAAAAAAGCCTTTTTAATTAAGTGATTAATCAAAATTCTAAAATGTGATTAATCTGATTTTAAAAAATTTATCATTTTAAAAGCTATAGTTTTTAATGATCACATAAGGCAGTACAGGACCTTGATTGATGGATTTGCCTGAGAACCTTGATTTGATACATGTCCCCCCCCCCTTTCCAGTCAAATGTTTACTGCTGGAGAACCATTAGGGAGATTAACAGGTGTCACAGCAAATAGATAGATTTATAGGAAACTGACTGTTTATTTTAACTGATGCAATACAGCCAAGAAGTGAAAGTGGAAGTTAATTCCCTCAATTTAGGTCTCTTTAACAAGCCTTCAACCATCGTGCATCTGCCTGCAGCTACAGTACTGCAGATGTCCCGAGCCCCACTCAAACCTACAGCCTTAACAATAGCAGGCAGTTTGTGTTTGTCCCAAGATCAAATAAGTTTTTATTTCATTTTGAAAGCTACTTATATCACAAAAACAGTGACGTAGAGATGGGTCCATTTAAAAACGCCAATGCACTGGAACCCTGATGTGAGGAGCCAAATATCAGTCAGAACTTTATATATTTGTGGAGTTGTTGGTCACAAGGAGGCCAATTATGCTTTTTCTTCTGGGAACACTCGCAATTAGGGCTGTCAAAAAAAATCGATTAGGCACGATTACAGCGCACAATTCTCGTATCGATTCAATATGCAGCCGAATCGATTTTTAAAGATCAATTTTTGTTGGAAATATGCAACAAAATGCCTTAATTAGGGTTAGGGTTCACACTTTAAGCATGGAAGAATGTAATATTAATGGAACATTAAGCCTTAAAATTGTATTTCAATGCTGTTCAAACATGAAACAGACTGCAACAGATTGCAATCTTACAGTGTACATGTACAAGTTTACTGATTAGCATTATCTAAATGTCTGCGATTGGCTGGCAACCAGTTCAGGGTGTACCCCGCCTACTGCCCGAAGCCAGCTGGGATAAGCTCCAGCGCCCCGCGACCCTTGTGAAAACAAGCGGTTAAGAAGATGGATGGATGGATGTTCTAAATTTGAGTAAAACATATTTTAAAAATCGCAATAATTGATTTATAGATTTGTATTGGGATTAATCAGTATTGAATCGTGAGCTATGAATCGTGATACAGATCTAATCGCATCGTACTAGGCAATTCACACTCCTACTCAGAATATTTGATAAAATATTTGGCAAGAAAACATCACCATTTTTGTTTAGCTTGGTAAAATCAGCTCGGTAAGTGGAGAAAAAAAACAACTGAATCTGCCTCACACAACCATTTAAATAATTATTGTCACAACTGTGCTTCTGGATGGAATTTAATCCAGACTACACACTGATGCTTGGATGGTTGCCATTGCCATTGCTCATTCATGTCTTGGGCTGCCTGGCCATCTTGTTTGGGCATCCTTGGTTTCAACATATTCCACATCCATAACAAGTGATGAATGAATGTAATTTCCTTTAAGCAATCATAAATCCTGCTTGGCCTTATACAAAATGATCATGTGTCTGAGCGGATGCTGTGTGGCCTGGTAGACTGGATACCCTCATTGAACAACAACAGGATCAACCTTACACGCCCCCCCCCCCTCTCTCTCTCTCTCTCTCTCTCATGTCCTCCCTCATCCAATACGCTGTAATATGTGGCACACTCATCTTTTATTGAGAGGCCTCATGTAGGCCACGTAAATGTTCGCTCTACACGATACTGTTTTTAGCAGGAATACATCACAGTTCACAATACATTAAGATTCTTTAACGGCATGCAGCATGCATAAACTGATGAGGTCTGCCCATTGTTGCAGTGTGCTTTATTTGGTCTCTCTCTGCGTCAAAAGCACAGTGCAATTCTTCCTTTTCTAGTAGATACGGTGCATGGCCGTGACTCGTTTTCTACACGCTTCTTTCCTTTGCGCTATATATCAAGCGAAACCAAAACATTTAATTTAAGACCAAACGATCCACTTTCACTAACAATGCATTTGACGACACTCCTCACCTTGACCATTCTCCACTGAGGTAACAGATGCGTCGATCCTATCTGCCGACCACGCATCGTTGTCTGTCCGCTGAGAAACCATGGACATCATTGTCTGTAGCATTTTCTCCGGGGCGAAGAGTGATGCGTGTGCATCAGTCGATCTCTTGTGGGGGGCGCTTAACCTGGAAATCAGCGCAGCGATATCTTCTTTAGCGCTTGAAATGACCCCGGAGTCCAAATCGGTGGTAGTCGGCTCAGTTGGTGCAGAAAGAATTGTGTTTGGGGGGATATGGCTAGCTATGCCAATAGCAGACGACTGTGCCAAAGCGAACCTGTTCTCGGGTAAACGGCGAGGCATATCCGTATGGAGGGTCGTCCAGGTGTCGGAGGCTGTGTCTGGCTTCCTGGAGATAGTCGACGCATCGTATAGGTTGATGCGAGGTGCAGCTTCGGAAAAATCGATATATACATACAAAATAAATACCACGAGCGACGATATGTACATCATTAAGGACGTTAACCTCATATTCAGTCTCAGCTCTCCATGTAAGCCTCACTAACGGTCTCTCTCAGACCTTTCCCTGAATGGATGCGTACTCCACCATTGATGTCTCCCGGCGGCGTACGGTGCTGTTTGTCGCCTCATGAACCACAAGTCATTGCTCTGCAACCTACCGTGGCTCAACAGTCCATGCCCAAGTGCATGAGCCAATAAGAACCCGAGCAGGTCAGTAGACGACCATCCCGGGGTAGCTGATTGGACAGACTTCATAACAATCATTTCGAGAGGGCAAAGATTCGTGCAGGAAAATAATAATAATGTTTTTGTTTTTTTACCAATTTGACCTGACACCGAAAGAAACATGTCTTTGTTATATATTCTAATTTCACACCACAAAAGTTAATCATAATTTCAAACAACCTGGATTTTTCTTTTTTACATTTGATACTTGAGTCAATGAAAACGAACAATGGTCGGCGAGCACAAAGAAATAATATATATATAAATATATATATACATCATGCTATTTAATTCGTTCAATTAGCAAATGAAAATTGAAATTGCCTCAGAAATTATTTTAAGTGAACAAGGTAAAGGAAGTGTCTTTTAAAATTATTCATCGTTGTTATCCTGTGAAATCCTTTTTTGTTAAATTTGGTTATGATATGGATCTGAACTGCTCCTTCTGTGGCTCCCAATCAGAGACTCTTGTGCATCTGTTTTGGAAATGTACTAATGCTCGCAAGCTATGGCAAGACATTTGCAAATTTATTTTGGACAAAATCCTTTGTAATTTTGAGCTTTCCTTACCGAATGTTTTTTGTGTGTGTGTGTGTGTGTGTGTGAGGGGGGGGGGTGTTCATTTGAAAGATAATATTATTTGATTAATCTTTTAATTCATCTTGCTAAGTTTTATATTCATAAATGTAAATGTGTAGAGTCGAAACCTACTTTTTTTTTTTCTGTTTTTGAAAGAGATAGATGTATATTTACAGTCCATCTTTACTTCCAGAAGGCTATCAAGACCTTAATTTTGTGTTCTCATTTTGGTGTTTTTAATATTTCTTAGTTTAAGACCCCTTTTTTCCCTTTTTCCTTTACTGTTATTGCGAGATTGTTGTGTACTGTGATGATGATTGTTTGCTTAATGTTTGCCATGATTGGCTTTTGATTTCAATTTGTTAAATAAAGCAGTTAAAAAAGTTATATTTATTTTTCCACCTCTCCACTTTCTCAATTAAAGAATTCAATGAAAATACAAATTAATGAATGTATCAACCTCGTTCGTTATATTAGTCACATTAAAAAGGTGCGCCTTTGATAGCACAAAACCAGATGTCTATTACCTTGACGCTAAAACTAGAGAAATTATATTTATTTATTTATTTTATTTTATTTTAATGCAACACCATATTGCAGACAAGCGGATACGTCACCCAAACCGGCACCAAAATAATAAAAATGTATGTTGGGGAAAAATTTGGACCCTTCCTCCGAAATTATTTTTAGTGAATAAGGTGAAGGAGGTCTTTCAAAATTATTCATCATCGTTATCCTGTGACATCCTTCTTTTCTCCCCCTCTTTTTTTTCATTCGGTTGTGATATGGATCTGAACTGCACCTTCTGTGGCTCCCAATCAGAGACTCTTGTGCATCTTTTCTGGAAATGTACTTATGCTCACAAGCTATGGCAAGACTTTGTAAATTGATCTTAGGCAATATCTTTTGTAATTGTAATTGAGCTTTCCTTACAGAATGTGTTTTTTAACTATGACAATTGATTTGAAAAATAATATTATTCAATTAATATTTTAATACAGGTTATCTTGCTCAGTTTTATATTCACAAGTGTACATTTATAAAGTCAAAACCTATTTTTTTCTTTTTTGAAAGAGATAGAAGTATATTTACTTTCCATCTCTACTTTTAAAAATAAAAAGGCTGTCAAGACTTTAACGTTGTGTTCTCATTTAGGTGTTTTTAATATTTCTTAGTTTAAGAACTCTGACATTTTTCTTTTCTTCCTTCCCTCTTGTTATTGTGAGATTGTTGTGTATAATGACTGGTAAGTGTACTGTGCTGCTTAATCTTTGCCATATTTTGGCTCTTGATTTCAGTTTGTTAGATAAAGGAATTAATAAAAATAAAAATAAAAACACACCAAAAATAATCGTAACAGGCTAAACGTAACATACAGACGATAGGTGGCAGTAGAGTGTTTCATAAAACACAAATGGTCCGACCCCAAAGCTTTGCAGGAAGTTGCGCAAGACACATAGCTAGTTACAATGGCGCCTCTAGATCTGGATAAATATGCGGAGATCGCAAAACAGTGCAAATACCTTCCAGAAAATGACCTAAAGGTAACCCAGATATTATATGAACACATTCAGTAAGAAGAAGTAGTGCGCTTGTATTACTTTTGAGTAAGTTGTGGTTAAAATGTGCAATTAATTGAGGTTAGCTTAAGATAGCTTGTAGCGTTTAGCACACTGGCTTCGTCTGTGCGGCCAGGAAGTGAACGTCTTTACCAGGCGAGGAGGTCGTATCTTTTATGAAACAGTTGGCTTGATTACTTTTGTCTGCCACATATTTGTAAAGATCAAATGATTAGACCTCTCTGTATTGACTTGATGGTGGTGACTGCCTTCTTGAGGTAAATGTCTGAACGTTGATGTTACAATCGCTGTATGGACTGCATAGTCATGTGTTTATGGATGGGTAACGACCCAAGTAATTTTCAGTGACTGGGACACATGCAATGTCAGTGCCAGTGGGAAGTCAAATAACAAAAATCACACTATAATATGCTTCCATTCAGAATGTTATTAAAATGATTGTGGGCTGCATGATGCTTCAGTTTATAATTGCTAAATTATACTTAATTTGTCATAAATGCCTCTAAGGCGATCACTATTGTTATGTATGTGCCTGTATTATGTATCTGTCAAAGTACCATTTGTTACCAGTGACCTCTTCTGGGTTAATGTCATGTAATGTGGATGAAGCTATTGGTTTATGGAAAGTGCTCTCACAATGATTAACAAATTTCACTAACATTTAAAACTCATTCAAACCCAGTGGCATATTGTCTTTTAAGAATCCAGACATTCATTCCTAAGTGCAAATTCTTGTTTCTTTTATCTAAATTGGTGATCGGCTGTAATGTTTTAATTTGCCCGATCAATCTGTGTCGTCATTAATCTGCTCCATGAAATAAGACATAAGCCTACAATTTTTATTTAATGTTTATCAGCATTTTTTGAAGATTCACCCCACCCCATGCATTTCAATTGATGTCAATTATACGGGGTTTTTCGCTATTTGTGGACCAGGCCTCCCTATCAACTGCAAATGGCGGCAGTCGACTGTAGAGAAAATCTCAACGTTTTTTTTTTAATAGATATATTGCTACATCATCTGATCGAACTAGGGATCGGTTATCAGTTTTTCCAAAATTGATCGGCCAAAAACTCCTGATTGTGTAAAGCCTAATATTTATAATGTTTTGATAATAAGATGCCCTATCGAGTATATACCATTTTGGTAGTTGCTTAATGCCAAAATGAATTGCTGTCTGTCTGAACCTCCACCACCTGTATAGTATTTTATTTTTTCTCTTACACAGCGATTATGTGACTACGTGTGTGATCTTCTACTCGAGGAGTCAAACGTTCAACCAGTTTCTACTCCAGTGACAGTGTGTGGGGACATACACGGACAGGTGACATTTCCAAACACAGAAAGCTAGTGAAATAAATGCAGTGATTTTTTTTCCCTAGCTTGATGGTATATATGGTATATAATATTTTTGCTAATATTCATTTTTTCTCCCCTTTCCTGCTAGTTTTATGATCTTTGTGAACTTTTCCGAACTGGTGGCCAAGTTCCAGATACAAATTACATATTTATGGTTTGTATTTAAGTTATATTACTCTAACTTGATAACAAATGTTCCTAAAAGTGTTTGTTGCCTTTGACTTCATGTTGATAATAAGTCTCTGTTCTTTAGGGAGACTTTGTTGACCGAGGATACTACAGTTTGGAGACTTTTACATACTTGCTGGTGCTAAAAGCCAAATGGCCAGACCGCATCACTCTTTTACGTGGAAATCATGAGAGCAGACAGATTACTCAAGTTTACGGCTTTTATGGTGAGTTTAGTTTAAAAGAATGATCCGTTTTTAATCCAGTGTAATAAATAGAATAGTATAGTAAAACATTTTTAAAAGCACATGAACAGTAATAGCTGTGTTTATCATTTTTATTTGTTCCACAGATGAGTGCCAGACCAAATATGGAAACGCTAATGCCTGGCGTTATTGCACCAAAGTGTTTGATATGTTAACAGTGGCAGCTGTAAGTATTAGATTGATATTATATACAGTGTACCTCGATTTAATGTATCCTAATTGAAAGTGCAACTCACACCCCCAACCAGACTTTTGCTTCACCACTCACTAATATTTGAAAATGGCGCTCAAAGGAGGACCGTTGGGCTTGCGAGTGGGGAGAAGGTTGGGCTGTGCTAGACATCATCAGTGAAAACTATCATCTAAATAAATGCTATACTACCACACGCTATGCTAAATAAACTAACCAAATACTATGCTAACAAATCACAACACTGAAAAACGATATAAAGATGTTCGCAAACGCTTTAATTCCTCCCACTCCAACTTGGTAAGGAGGCATGTCTCACACTACTGTGCTGGCGGGTGGCAGAGCGACAACGTCGGTCTCACTGAAGTGGGTCGTCTGTGCTTGTGAGGATAGTGCCCCACACACACATTTTGTTTTTATCCCATATTCAAGCTTTCAACAAACACGAGCTAAAATGCCAAAATAGTGACCAGGTCATGTGGACAGTGTAGGTAGACACTAGGCATGGGCCGATAATAGATTTTGACGGTATGATAACCGTGAGCAAAAATATCACTGGTGAGCTATTTTTAGAACAGACTCATGTTGTCAGTAAAGGACAATGGGTTTATTTACTAAATTTCTGTCAATGTTGGAACTCTTATTTTCTAACTTCCTCTTAGGGCGGAAGATTATTTTTGAAAGAATGTGTAAAGGGAGAACGGCGTTGGAGACAGCAAATTGATAGAGAGAACAAGACATTGGAAGAGTTAAATATAGGTTTGCGCACGACAAATCCAACATTTTAAGATACTTAGTCCGGTTGAAAGTGGCAACAAGGTAAATAACTGAGCTTATCTTTCATTAGATTTATGTGCGTGTTTACCTTTTGAGTTTAATTAGCCTAACTATATCTTTATGGAGGTAAAGTAAACATGTCTAATTTACGGCATCAAGCCCCCCCCGCTCATATGGTTGTAAGAGGTTTGTGTATTAGACAAGGAAAAGTAGAATTTAAAGGAAACATAAGCCCGCCAGTAAAGCTTCATTATTTTAACCGATGCTACATTGTCCTTGTGGACACAACACGCTTGCTCCTACACTTGTACACTTATTTATTAAATAATTTTTTAAGGACAATAAACTTATCCCCAGACTTCTTCCCTTTTCCTCCTTCGTGCACGACTGCATGTGCAGTCATTCAAGGAGAAAAAAGTTAATTGAAGGCAAATAACTTCAAATAGGCTCGTTTACACAACTCCATTACCGGTGACAGACAGAAATAGCGGTTATTGAAACCTTGACTTCTTAAAATCACGGTATATCGTCAAACCGGTTATTGGCCCATGCCTAGCAGACACCCGCTTATACTGTTTAGCAGCAAATAAATAAATAAAAGTTGATTAGGTGTTGATTAACTCCTATAAAATATTTTTTTTATTTAAAGGACAGAACTAGGTTCTAGTCCACTCAAAATGCCCCCTTTCACAGTATTTGTCAATGTTTGTTAGCTCTAGAATTGGTCGCTGTTTTTTTTACTGGCGCTCTGTCATAATGAACAGACAGAGACCGGTACATAGATTTGCCGGATGTGCCACTGTGCTTCAGATATACAGTGCACACCGGTCTGGATAACAGACTTGGCCATGTTGGCAGGGGGATGTTCCCATCAAAGGCAATGGAAAGCATGGATCTCAGCATCACTGTAGACACACAGCTCAAAAAGGCTGTGTATATAGCTGTTGTTTAGTTTAGTTTGCACTGTTGTGTACATATCACTTGGACATTCTATGTACTGATCTATTACAGATTTTTTTCTCTGTAAAGTGTTGTATACTGTACGGCTGTTTTTTGTGAAGCCCTTCTCTATGGCATCATATTGTAACAGAGCTGAAAAAAGGAAGAACACTAACCTTGCAGCTCCTGAAAGCAACCAGCTGCACGCTAGTTTGGTCGGAGGCAACCCCTGTTTTTTGTTGAAAACACATATTGGAGGCTTATCAATGTTTTTATCCAAGAATTTTGGGTGTTAAAGAAAAAAAATCATGAAGACAATAAGAAAAAAACAATACTGCAGGCTAAATTGCCATTTTCATAACTTTCAGACCGACTGTCATGTTAAAGCAGGGCTGGGCACACTCGGTCCTCGAGGGCCAGAGTCCTGCAGGTTTTGGATGTTTCCCTTCTCCATCACAGCTGATATATGATCAGCTCATCAGCAAGCTCTGCATAAGCTTGGTAACTATCCTGTTGATTGGAATCAGTTGCGTTGCAGCAGGGAAACCTCCAAAACCTACAGGATGCCGGCCCTTGAAGACCGAGTTTACCTACCACTGTGCTAAAACGTCCATCCCTTTACCAACAGCTGCACAGTTGTTCTTAAACTATTGCTGCATTAAATGTTTTTCTGCTTTTCCTATTTTCACCAGTTGATGGATGAACAGATCCTGTGTGTACACGGAGGCCTCTCGCCTGACATTAAAACCTTAGATCAAATTCGGACCATTGAGCGTAACCAGGAAATCCCTCACAAAGGAGCCTTTTGTGATTTGGTTTGGTCTGACCCCGAAGACGTAGACACTTGGGCCATCAGCCCTAGAGGAGCAGGTTGGCTCTTTGGTGCTAAAGTCACAAATGAGGTACGTCACATCTGTTTTTACACCAGACATTGATATTTGTGGGGAAGATAATGTTCATGTCTATTACTGATGGATATGTTTGGTAGGCAGGGGACATTTCTCCACACTGAAAACAAAGAGTACATCTGTTAATTCAAAAAAATGCTAAATGAACAGTAAGCATGCATCAGTGGACACAACCTAAAACTACATGCACCCATTCCCCTTAAAGTTGAGATGGTGTAATGTAAACCTAAATAAAACACATACAAATATTTGCATGTTGTTTTTAACGTATATAAAGATGAATGCAATATAAAGACAAGTTATTTAAAGTTCAAACGTCATTGTTTTTTTGTTTTGTTTTAAATTTTCCCCAAAAAGCTGGGACGGTGCATGTTTACCAATGTGTTGCATCACAGTTCCTTTCACAACAATTAAGAAGCACTTGGGAAATGAGGACACTAATTCTTGAAGCTTTGTAGGTGGAATTGTTTCCCATTCTTTCTTGAATGCAACTTTAACAGCCCGAAAGTTTGGAAATTAAAGCCGTTTTTTCTAGGGATGGGTGAAAAAATCGATGTGTAAAGCCCGAATATATATATATATATATATATATATATATATATATATATATATATAGATCTTGCATCGACATATGGATGGATGCCTTGGAATTAATGTGCCCATCACAATTGTTTACAAAGTGGTGAACCTTGCCCCATTCTGCTTGTGAACAACAGCCTATCAGGGATGCTCATCAAATACCCAATCATTATACTTACAGTACCTGTATCCAATTTACCAGTCCACATGGGGAATGTTCCAAACAAGTCTTCTTCTTTTTTTAAGCCTACCTCAACTTTCCCATTCTTTTTGTTGGCCCTGGTCCCAGCTTTTTTGGAATGTGTTGCAAGCATTAAATTCAATATGAGATAATACTGTATTTACAACAAAACAAACAAACACAATACTGTTTTTTATTTACATCAAACCCATAACCTCTCGACTGTGAGTCCGACATGCTTTCCCACTATTCCACTGCTTCTATTATGATTATTTGAAGAATATTGTTTCAAGTCGTACTGGAATTTACTCATTTATACATTATGTTAATAGCAGCTTTTAAATCGCTGAGATTTTAGCAAAAGACGGGTGTTCTCACCTGATGATGTATTGTTCTTTTCTTTCCCCCTAATTCCTAATTTCGGTGTTTTATCAAATCCCTGCAGTTTGTTCACATCAACAATCTCAAGCTGATTTGCCGGGCGCATCAACTGGTCCACGAAGGCTACAAGTTCATGTTTGATGAGAAGTTGGTCACGGTGTGGTCTGCTCCAAACTACTGCTATCGCTGTGGCAACATCGCTTCCATTATGGTCTTCAAAGATGCTAACACAAGAGAGCCAAAGCTCTTCAGAGCAGTGCCTGATTCTGAAAGGGTCATTCCACCTCGGACAACAACACCTTATTTCCTGTAAGATAATGAAGTCCTGTACATTTAGTTGTTGTTGTTTTTCCAGTGCAAAGACACCAAGGAGAGTGGTGACAGCACTTGTGAGTCTGTATGACTTTTGTAGTGTAAATTTAAAGTATTTACAGTGCCAACTATAGTTTATTGCCCCCCTGTACATTTAAAGCCATGTATCTGCAACTTAAATCTGAGGCCCCCTCACTCAACCTGGAAGTTAGCGAAAAAGTACAGACGCGTATGTGTAATCAATATAGGTTTGTTGTGCACATTTATCATTATCCATTGCATTACAGTAGCGTTGCAGTGATGGATGGAAACTAGATGTCAACCAATCATTATTTCTTTGTTGATGTTTGTTGCAGTCCAGTCTCAATCTCTTGATCCCTCTTGCTCTTTCTATCCCGTTCTCCTTCTGAATTGAAAGTACCATGCGACCACTAGATGGCTCAAATAGCAGGATGTTTGATATTTCTGTAATGAAAAAAAAAAAAAGAACACAACAGCCAAATATAGAATACTGTACATTGACATACGGAAGCTTAATGTTGCTACCTGAGCTGCTGTTTTAGTAGAATTGTTTTTATTTTTATTTTATTATTTCACTGAAGCAGTGATTCCCTAAACTGCCTCTCAGACTTGCAACTCCTCGCAGATGTTCAGTTCTCACTTGGGGCTTAAATCACAAAGATATTTCACAGCTAAGCAAGCTGGAATCTGTGTTCTGAGGTCATCTGACCATTGTAAAATGTTCATATTTGCAGATCTCTGTTTTACTTTACAATAAAGATTTTCTTGTCTGAACTAATTCCTGTTGTAGTGGTTTGGACATGACAATTTTATAATAGCTTTCTTGGCATGAGAAAATGACAAAGCAACAAAAAATGTGTATCATACATTGTGGTATGTTTTAAATGAGTAGGCTATGATCTTTATATTTTTGTCTCATTATGGAATTAAAAGTTGGTGGGGAGTCCTGGGGGGTGATCTTTTTATTTCCCCAGGAGAGCTGGTAAAAAAAAAAAAAAAAAAGAACAATTCTGGGAAAAACTGGACGGGTGGCAACTCTAGGGGTCGTGTAGGGGAGCGGGGGCCGGTAGGGTGCCTTGTCCATGTGTCGTGGCATCAGCGGCGTAACTTCCGCTTATGCTGCGGAGTAAAAACCAAACAAAAACAATTAAACAATAAATTAATAACATACAACAAGACCAATACCAGACCAATGTTGACATTCGTGTCAAACTCACGCGTATACGCACGCACGCACACACAAAAAAAGATACAGTGCCCAATCACTGGTGAGCTACATATATATATATATATATATATATATTTTTTTTTTTATATATATATATATATATATATACATATATATATATATATATATTTTATATCGTTATCGTTTCTATGTAAGATAAATCAAACAGAACATGGTCATTTAAACCTTAGGTACCTATCTATGTTTGTGATTATGTCATCATAACATGCAAAACACTAAAGCAATAGATATATTTTAGTATTGGACATAACTTTATATGTCTTCTAAGTAAAGCTGGACAAATATAAATATAATTGTATCTACATATACAGTGTATATGGCAAACGGTTAATAAACGGACAGAGCTTATATAGCACTCACTCACTCACTCACTCACTCAAAGAGGCTAGTTACCCACCCATGTATTTATCTCTAATCCATTTACAATAATACTTTTTCTTTGATTAGGTTAGGGGAATAATTATAGATATGAACTAATATGACGTCTACTTTTATTATTTAACTCCCCCCCAGTCATATCGCCCCTACTTGTAGTTAGGTATGGTATGGATATATGGATAATTGGAGGGAAGCTGAAATAATACTGGACACGGGAGCGAATGTTGCTTTTACCTTTCCCCGGATAGCAGGCGCATCTCCTCCTTGTTCTTTTCCACGCCCCTCTCCAATGAACAGGAGGCGCAGTCGTGATGTCATCGTTCATCTGTGTTGGTCGATTACGTGTAGCTCACAGACCCGGGTTGGCTAGCTTGACAGACGAAAAAGCAACGACACGGCTACTACAGCAACGACACATCTGTTATTGGAGCGTAAAAAGCAAAACCAGCAGGCACGAGAAAACCTCACCAACTAAATGTGGAGTTGTTAGGGTAAGAGAAAGTCCACTCTAAAGAGCAACCAAGCTAACAATTGCTAACCATACACGGTCGTTGCAACGTTAACTTTCATTGTTATGACTAGTGTCTGATCGCTTTAGTGCTAGGTGGCTAGCTATTTAGTCAAACAATTTACCAGTCCACCCACATTATACACATCCAACTTAGTCGTTTTTAAAGTATGACCAACAAAATCCCGACAACCAAGCTAAAGCTGTCACCTGACATTTACATATCTGGTTTCGAGTTAAGGATGTGCTCACTGAAACGGAATCAGCAAATTCTTCAGCACTGTTCATATAGTTATTCCAAAAGCCCTCGTTACCATTAATCTGAATTTAGATATCTCGTTCCGTTCTTTGTGCAGCATGTAAAATACGATTCATTGTTAAATTCAGAGGTGACATTGCCCAAAATATAATTTACCATCTTTTCAATGTATCATGGAATTGCTAAATAAAACATTTACCTGTATGTTGGCATGATGCTGGTCAAAATCGGTTCACTGCTATTGCAATCCTAAAAATGACCCTGCTGTCACACTATGCAAAATTGTGTGTTTTAAAGTGTGATCAGATTTGTCATACGAAAGAAACATCTGTTTCTGTTTCCTCCCCAGATTTAGCGGAATGGCAATACTAATGTGTTCTTCATTTGAGGGGTACCACAGAAGGACACGTGTTTGTTACGCAAAGAGGCGATGAAGTCCCTGCACCGTATGGTGTTTAATGCCCTCTAGAAGCTTCTGTTGAGGAAGTCGCTGCTGATAGAGACATGTTTGCCAAGCTCAAGAAAAAGATTGCAGAAGAGGCAGCCACGGCCCCACGGAGTGGCATTCGTTTACCCCGCACCATCAGCAAGGAATCCATCACTTCAATGGGAGCAGACTCAGGGGATGACTTTGTAAGTTCTCTTTAAGAATATAGTATTTTGAATGGCCCTGTAACGTTGCCTTTAAGTCCATACAGTTGCCGTTTCTCAATATCAAGAACACAGAGTACGTTCTTGTGATCCAATGAGTACGTTCTCGGTAAGCCCGGTCTTAAGAACGGACTTCCCAAGCACGCATTATCTTGCATTTCTGTAATTCATCGCAGTTATATCATGTGACTAGATTTCAATGAACTATTTTGACGTTTCAAAATGTGTTTGGACAACATACATAGGTTAAAAACCTTACTTTCATCCTTGTGATCTCGTGAAACGTCATCAATGGCGGCCCAAGTACTGTTCCAATCAAAAGTATGCATAAGCCAAAACCACACAGAATTCCCGGATGTTGTTCTTTTTTGCTTTTTTTGCTAGCTTAAACCCAGGATGCATCGGTTGTTGCTTGGCTTGGCTGGGAAAATATCCCAAGATGCATTTCGTACTTCAAGGAACGATTGGCTTACCGAACTGCAAGTCCAGAATTGGAGAATGCAGGTCCAGAATGTAAAAAACCTGAAACTCTTTGGCTTTAGCTAGAGGTGCTTCTACTCAACAGGTGGAGACAAGCTCCTTTAGCTGCAAGTTGAGTAGGAGCGCCTGTGGCAAAAGCCAATCCGTGGCAGGGTTTTTACTTTCTGGACCTTGATTCCCCAACCCTGCAGCACGTCAAAAGTGTTTAATAAGTTTATACCTGTAGATAAACGGGCTTTTATATTAATTAATGCTTCATTTGCCTTTATTTTAGTATCTTATAATTCACAATAGATATGATATTGTTTGTTGTAATAAAGAATAATAAAATAAAAATACATTAAAAAGGGGCCTTGAAAACAAATCATCACAAATTAAATATCAATTGTAGTTTTGAGGAAATGAACGTCTAATTAGATGATTTTCTAAAATCAGTCAGTCCTAGGCGGCACGGTGACTGACTGATTAGCACATCCGCCTCTCAGTGCAGAGGACGTGAGATCGAGTCCGGGCTTCGACCTTCCTGGCTGGAGTTTGCATGTTCTCCCCGTGCCTGCGTGTGTTTTCTCCGGGCACTCCGGTTTCCTCCCACATTCCAAAGACATGCATGGCATGTTAATTGAACACTCCAAATTGTCCATAGGTGTGATTGTGAGTGTGGATGGTTGTTCGTCTCTGTGTGCCCTGCGATTGGCTGGCAACCAGTTCAGGGTGTACTCTGCCTACTGCCCGAAGCAAGCTGGGATGGACTCCAGCGACCCCCGTGACCCCTGTGGGGATAAGCGGTTAGGAAAATGGATGGATGGACAGTCAGTCCTATGTAGAGCTGTAGGAATATACAAGTGTGTTGGGCAAATAATCCACTAAATTAAATCTAGTCATTTCTTGTTATTACCTCAAACTCATTGTCTATGAGATCACTGCAGAGAATCCATTATCATTACTCCTGCCAAATTCTAAAATATCTAAATATTTACACTACAGGTCTCCAGACTGACCCTAAATGCTGGTATTTTGCCCTAAAATTTTAGACAGTGCAACTATAACTTACATTTTCTGATGTTGTTTTTTAATTACATTTTTTGTTGTAGACTTTTTCTCCACACTTCATTCGATTTATCAGTAATTTAACGAAAATGCGTGGGATCGTGTGTGTAGACTATAGAGTATGCTCCTAAATTTCAGGTTAGGTGGTGCTACTGTGCTCCTATAAAAAAAAAAAGTTGGTCTAGAGCCCTGATTGAACAGTTCATTCATACTCGCATTGGTAAGAGCCCGTTCATTTAATTAATTTCACAAAAGGTTATGCAGGGGTATGCAACCGCAGTACTGCATGTTTTAGATGTCTCCATCCTCCAACACAGGTGATTCAAATGATCAGATCATCTGTAGGCTCTGGAAAAGCACAGGAATACCCCTACCGATGCAGGAGCCTTAAGCATAAGCAAGTACCTCGCAATCATCGTCTTTGATTTAGGGCGGCCATTGTACTTTGCATTTGTGTCGGGCGATGGGGGTCGTACAGTTTACAATCTTTGCCCTGACTTGCTTCCAAGTCACGGGTGGAAAGAGTCGTTGTAGGAGTAATGTCATATAAACTGGCCTTAGTGTTTTGTCATAATCTGCAAAAATTCAGGGTGTCTTGCTCACAGCCACTTTTTCAGAAAAAGCTCATACTTAATGGTAGTAACATTTTACTATTTAAATCCAATCATGCGGGCAATTAAAAAGTCAAATTTCCAAAATAGTCCTGATTCATATTCTTGACTCACCACAAGTAAACTCGAGTCTTGGAATAATGGTGACATTAACTAACCCTTGTCAAATAATACAGTAACCGGTCTGACAGTTAATTGGGTGTGACTTTTTGTAAACTAAAGTGATGACTTAAGGGATGGACTGTTGCATTCAGTGTTTGCCATGCATCAGAATGTTGTGTTACCTGACTCCTTAAATGTAACACACCTCTTGATTTTTTTACTTTTTTCTTTGAAATTTTGTTTTAAAAACAACAACAAATAAATCCTGCTCGTTTTGCTGCTTACCTGTTTTTGTTTTTTGGTTTTTTTATATTTATGTGTTCACTTGTTGAAATGGTGCTGTGAATGTGCTGATATTGTTCCAGGTAAATACTGTCATATTTATGAGGACGATTCTCCATGATCAGGCTATTTTCCTAAGTTAGCATAGTTATCGTTTGGCCCTGCAGTGGAAGGTGTATTCCTAAGGCTGTAGTACAGGCTCAACTCACCTACATCAATTATTTAGAGTTGTCCAAGCAATGATGCCAAGCGATACATGACTCGTTATGTTTATGGAATCATGCAAGCGTTAATATTTTTATATTAAATGTATGCAGTATGTTGGTTGCCATTTTAGAATACCAGTATGTAAAAAGTCTAAAAGTGGTGGTAGTAGAGTGAATTTCGAGTTGTTTAAAACTGCTGCTCACTTTCAAATGTAATACTGTGCCATCTCTCTGTCCCTAGGCATCTGACGGTAGCAGCTCCAGGGACGACCTGCCCGCCCAACTGCTCAGGAGGAACGATCAGATCCGTAAGCTAGAGGCAAAGCTATCAGGTGGGACATTCAGTTTATCGTTACATGATAGGACAGGTCTTGAAACGTAGGTTAAAGTAGAAGTCTGCAAATACAACTTTACCCTAAATCAAGGAAATTCAATGGAAATTTAAAGTGGTTCAATTCAAGAAAATTTATTGAAGCAAAGGTCTGAAAGATAATAATGTGTAACTGTTTATTGTGGTACTATATACATTTAAGTAGGGCTGGGCAATAAATAGAATTCATTTGATACATTGCCATTTTAAAAATCGAATCGTTGAAAATTTGCTAAATCGTGAAATTGAATTTTGTCTTCTGGATTATTTAAAGCTGTTGTTCTTATGTTCTGTTACATCCAGATGTTTTTGTGACTTGTAGTTTTGCAGAATGCTGGATGGGTGGTTTACAAGACATGTTTAGTACAATAGCTAACAACTACTTAATTGTGGCATTTAAGCACAAACTATGAATGTTAAGTTCATGTTAATACTGATCTAGAATCAGTATACGTTATTGTTGTTGGAACGTTTTGCACAGGAATTATTTTTGAATAAATTAAACATTTAAATAAATGTTTGTCGAGTTTATTAGATTTAAATTGATTAAAATCGTAATTGTCCTGATTGACTGCAAAAATCGACATTTAAATTTTTGGCCATATCGCCCAGCCCTACATTTAAGTATACTAGTTGTTGTATCTACATCCGCAAGTAGTTAATAACTCAGTCATATCAAATAAATTTACTACAATTCAAAAGTCTTTTGAATTTTTTTTTTATTGTCATGTAATGCAGAAGTACCATTAAATTAGCAAGTAACAAGTGTTCCCAAAAATGACCGTCTGTCAGAATGCTGGAACTTGTTGGAATAGCCACTTCAACCTGAGTATGAAGCACTAATAATTATGAAGATCAGTTTTTGTCAGAAAAAAAATGTCTTTTTGGACAATGTTATTGTGTAACGCCTATAGAAAATGTGGTTAGAAAAAATCCTTCAAAGAACTCATCATCATCTTTTTTTATTTTTTATTGTACGGACATGTACACAAACTTTGACCTCTACATTTGATCTATCGCAGTGAACACACGCTGTAGTGGCACAAACTAGATCAGCACCTTGGGAGCAGTTTGGGGTATCAGTTTCTTGCTCAAAGACACCGCAACCATGTGACTATCTTCAGCTAGGTTACCCATGGCAGCAGTTGATGATCTTAACCTCTTGGCCATATTGCAGTAAAACAGTATAACTTCATTATTTCTCAACAGATCTCATCGGCGCATCAGTTCAAAATTATCACTAATAATTTCGTATTAGGCCTGGGGGATATGGGCCAAAATTCTGAACACAAAAATTGCATCCCTTCACGGTATGTAACGATATCTATCACAATATAGAATTATGGGTAAAACAATTTCCAATATACTGTATAATAATTTAATGAATGAATAATTTTTGAATAGGTTAATTACAGTTGCGCTTGAAAGTTGACAAACGTATGTAAACTTGAGTGCACTGTCTGGTTTATTATATTTTATTCAGTTACATGAGTTTACATATTATAACCCCTGCAACGTTAAATCGCTGTCATTCTTTACGTCATCTGAAACTACGCTATGCAAAATGAGATGACTTACATGAGCAAATACGGTCAAGCTGTATCTCCCCAAAAAAAGGCACGACCAAAACCTGTGTGGTGCAACCAACTGTAAAAGCTGGTAGCAACAGTGCTACCAGTGCAAAAGTCAGTGTAGAGCCCTGAATATTTTTTGTTTGCACTATTTTGCAGCAGAGTGCGCTGACTTTTAATTTTGATTTGAGATTTGCACAATAAATGTAGTAAGTAAATGTATTCTTTCAAAAAAATCTAAATAGCTTCTATAAATGACTATGTAAACCCGTAAGCAAATTATTTATAAAAACAAAACAAAAAAACAACTGAATTCTATTCCGTGATATATATCGTTACTGTGAAGGGATGCCGTTTATACCGTGATATGAATTTTGGGCCATATCGCCCAGCCCTACTTTCAAGTTCTGCACACAGTACGTTTGCCTTACAGTTCTGAAATTTGTGGTTCGAATGTCGGCTCCAGCCTTCCTGTGTGGAGTTTGCATGTTTTCTCTGTGCTTGCATGGGTTTTTCTCTCTGTAGTTCAGCTTCTTCCCACATTCCAAAAACATGCATGTTAGGTTCACTGAACACTCGGAATGGTCCATCACTGTGAATGCGAGTGTGCCTACTTGTCCTACACATGTGCTTTGTGATTTCCTGTCGATTAATCCATAGTGTAAACCACCTCTTGCACAGTCAGCATCCGTTATTCGGCAATCGTCAACAGTTGTGACACCCTTCCGTCATCATCATCTGTCAATATTTCAAGCCGAGCCAAACCGCATTGTAATCATCAATCCGTCATTCATCATTCTTAAGCGAAATGGGCGTCCGTCAATGTAGGGGTGCGCGATAGAGACGACGTATTCAATATGAAGTATGAATTTGCCCAAAGGTAGAGACTGGAACCCTACTGTCAAATTGCGATAGTTGATTGATTACATTTTTGTATCCTATTTTGTTTGCAGTGCGCACTGCTCCGTGTGACAGAATTTCCCAAGATGTATGCCTCCATCACTTCAAGCTGAGAGTGGATGGCTCAACATGATGCAACGGCAAAAGTTCTGTTTGCATCCGTTGTCTACATAGCATAAGTCAGGGATGTGATTTTTCCGCTAATTCACGGAATTCCGCTTTTTTATCTCCAAAAATAAAAATTTAAAATTTCCGATTTCGTCTCTACAGCATTCCATTTTAGTGTTTCCGTAACTGAAATGAAACGGATCTTGCGATTGGCTGAAGTAAAACGGCTCTTGCGATTGGCTGAAGTGAAACGGATCTTGCGATTGGCTGAAGTCTCCGTGTTGACGCGCTTGTTATAAAGGCATAGGAGTATGCCATTGTTCATTTCTCACACGTTTTTGCCGGGTGTTTAAAGAAAGATGTCCGTGATCGAACGCAAAGATGCTCCGCGAGTTAAGGAAATTGACAAGATCGTAAAAAACAAGTTTCGATGGGACTGGTTAGAGAAGGATATATCTACAAATGTTGGAAAGAAGACTGTGACAAATTTGTTCAGTGACTTTATTCGGAAGATTGATCGTGCCGGGAAAGCGCTTTGCATTTGGTGCCATGATACCATTGACTATGGTGGGAGAGGTTTCAAAGCTCTTGAAAGTCACGCAAAGAGCAAAAAACACGTGAAAGAACTCCAGTCAAGAACAACATATGATTCCACTGCTGGAAGTTTTGGTGCTCAAACGAAAACTCCAAAACTTTACGGCCTCCATCCCTTATTGACATCACAATCGGAAGCGGTAATAGAGAGACGTGATCCACCCCAACAACCTGTACCAGTTGCTGATAGAGTCGTGAATTTTGAGGTAGGTGGTAAACTTTTCAAATTAATTTGACAGTTTTCCCCTTTTTTTCGAAAATATTATAACGTAATAATGATCATGTTTGCACTTTTCAGGTTTCAATATGTTGATATGCGGCCCTCAGACCCCCGGCTAAATTTTCAGATAATTTCACTTTGGTCAAATCACATTCCTGATAAGTGCCTTATCATGGCCTCCACTGCAGCGAAAATGTGCTGCGTTACGACGGGGACTCAAGGAGAAGTTATCAGAGTGCTGTCGCAAAACAGTGTGCTGTTTCTACCCCTAGATGTCAGTAATGCCTTGGGCATGGATTTCATTGCTGGCATGACAAAGTTAGGTTTGAGAAGAAAAAAAAAGAAAAAACCTCAGATCAAGACATACTGAATACGGAGGAGGCTTTGTTGTGATATTTTGCATAAAAATACACTGTCCTTTTCTATATTAGAAAGAGGCGTTGATGACTTATACCACAAAGGTTAAAGAAAGGTTTGAGAGAAAAGAACAATTTTTTCCGGAGAGCCTTGTAATGTGCTCAAAAATGAAGGTTGCTGATTGAAAGAAAGTGACACCTGTGTATCTGAAATTGATTGCTCTTCGTAAAGTATCTGGATGTCTGTCAAATTAATATGTTAAAATAAACAATACCAATTCAATTTATGTGATTCAAATTAAATTTTTCAATGTAATCAAGTTTAGCAATTTGAATTAAAATCTAAATTATATAGATAACATTTCTGGTGGCACTTATTTCAGCCCATAGTTTTGTTCTGTGTGTTCTGAGTGTTTGTAAATCCATTACGGCACGCGACTCACTGGAAAGGAAGGAGGAGGGCAAGTGGACGGGAGGAGTTAAGGCAAACATTCAAGGTTGTTGCTCATCTCGGCACTTTCGTCTGACGCTGTTGTTCTTTTTTCACCGTCGGCTATGGCCAACAGAAGCTGTTTGTGTGCTTAATGCTAAGTTGTTATAATAAGTAAGATGAGATAACCAACCAGCGTCTGCTGTCAACGTACTTGAGAGATATTACACAAGTGGGCATCTGTCAATGTTTCCCTCATTCATCAGTCAATGGCCCGGTTATTATCGATGATTACATTGATAAGCAAAAACCCACTTCCGGCATTTCTGAATCAGTCAATTTTTTAAAAGTTTTTCGTCAATCATTTATCGTCACCAAAATGAGCGTCCATCATTGACAGATTCACGGACCTTCCAGTATGTTGACGGAAGGCCCACTAATAGGTTATAATGTCACCTATGACGGTTCTTGGTGGAAAGCAAGTTTCAGAACTTTGATGGTGATTTGGCTTTTTTGTGATTACTGTACATTCTTGTGAATTTGATGTTTTAGTGTTTTGTTTGTTTTATTCATTTTTTCCTTTTGGACACATTATTACAGGTTACATCGATCATATCATATCATTTGCAACAATGACATCCAAAAGAGGGGTGACGGGTAGAAGCCATGGCTTATTAGTAACCCGTCCCCATCGATTCTTACTATACGCATCAGTCATATACATTGATTATGATAGTCATTGATTCATATTGTTATCAATTCCAGACTTAAGTCTGCACACTCCTCGCTCAGTTCATCTTGAGTAATGTCCGTGTATAAGTTGCAGCCAGTACCAATCATTTGGAATTGGTAAATCGGTTCCCGGACGCCACCAACAGGCCCACCCAACCAGGCGAGCAGACAAGGCGAGCGCATGCTTGTTCACCAGTAGCGTCTTCGCTGACCTTGGATCAACTTTCACACATGTTGTGGTATCTAGAAGAGTAGATTGGCTTGCATTCTGCCCATTGCATCCACAGCAATGTTCACTCCATTCTGGTCAGCTCAGCCACCGGTCCACCACTGTTGCCAGCATCCGATGATGCTTAGATCGTGATACTCCTGAGCGTTCACCAAGACCAGCCCACCTGGCGGAGTAGCCCCTGCTAGCCGCATCTCGGAACCATGTTCACCAACCCCATTGTAATTATTTACAGCAGATACATTGCAGCCACAGTACAACCTTATCACGACAGCCTTGCATGTTACAACAAATGTACAGAATGATGTACAGAAATAGAGCCAGACAATGTTCTTACAGGAACAGCAATACATGTAATCAATGCAGTTGTATAAACAAGAGTTAACCTTGGCAGTGTCAGCAAGTAATCTTATGCTATATTTACATTATTCAAATCATAACAGCTCCAGTTTTGGGTTAATTAGAAAAATAGTTTCATTTGGGTAAATTAGAAAAATAGTTTCATTTGGGTAAGACATAATCCACAATTTAATGATGCGAGTTACTGATAGCAGTTATTGTCTCTCAAACTCCGCTAATTTTTCCATTCTTTTCACGATCCGTATTTTCGTCTCTTCTTTAGTTTGAATGAAGATCCGACAGTCTTTTGTCCATGCGTTCTCGATAAGTCCATTCTTTCTCAATTGTTGCGCCCTTCTGTCAGCATTTCGTTTTGTGAGATTTTCATTGACGTAAACATGTTTACCTTTAAGCTTGTAGCTACCTCTGAAAAGAGCAATCTTTTTCTTCCTGTCAACAAACCTGATCAGAACTGCCGGTGGTCGTGTCCCCCCCAGTTGCAAGCAAAAAGCACATCTGAATGTGCGCTGGATCCACAATTAATCCCAAATCTCTGAGTTGAGTTGTCACTTGCTGTCTCGTTCGCTGAAGTTTGATAAGAATCAACTGCACTTGTGATGGCCCCGAGGGCCCTGCCGCGGTTTAATCTGGATAGACTGTAACTATCACATCGTTGATTCGAAGATTCTGTTCCAAATCATCTACTTTTTGTTCCAAGGCGACAATGCGTCAATCTTTTTCTTGTGTCTCTTTCTTCAACTGCTGAATTTTCTCCATAAGTGGCTCGATGCTCTTTTTCATTTCAAGTAATTCGGTGACCCTTACTTTGAATTTTGCAAGAGAAGATTTTATCTCCTCAGTCTCGTCAGCTCTTTTCCCGCAAGGCATATTGCAACAATGTAGTTAAAAATCCCAATGTTAACAAACTAGTTAGAAGTCACAAGCGAGTGCAGGAGCAAGTACAGATGCGTCCTTCCTCGACAGATGCGTCCTTGATTTGAGTGTAATATTAGCTTTGATTGATTTTAGTTTGTTAAAATATGACAAAAGGTAAAAAAATTGTGCCAAATTTCAATGGGGGCATGGCTCTGTGGTAGAGTGGTCGTCTCCCATCCGTGAGGATGTGGGTTTGGTCCTCTCCCTTGGCGACTATGTTGAATGTCCTTGAGCAAGACACTGAACCTCGATTTGGTCCCCAGTGGACCTGGCAGCGCCCTGCGTGGCAGCAGCCGACCATTGGTGGGTGAATGAGTTTTAAAGAGACTGCACAATAACTCGTACGACGCGTGTACGCTCACACACTACTTTGTTTGTTCGACAGTTTCTACTTTGGCTCGGCACAAAAGCAGTCATTGAACTTGACTCTCAGGAACGGTTCTTGTGTCCTCAAAACGTGCCTTTGTGCTCAAAATTTCCCCGTACTTTTAATTGTGGCTCAAATCTTAATGCTACACTTTAGCCTAAACCTACAGCACGCACAATGGCACGGTCGGTGACTGCTCCCATATTTTTTTCAATCAAACATTTCAAAACATAACATTATTAAATGGTATTGATATTGATCACGTATCTGGTGTGATACATATTAATATTGAATTATTGTCAAGCCCTATTTTGTTTTCTTGTAATAATTGTATTTATAATTATCCCCTCTACTCAAATAGAGTAGAGCCTTGAGATTTTGATAAATGCTGCTTTTTTCCCTCACAATAATAATGGTTTTCTTAAATAAGAAAATAATTAGGTTTATTTTTCATTATTTGTCAATCACATTTTCCCTTTTGTTTTCTCCTTTTGTTCTCTCTATCGTCTTCCTGTTTTCTCGTGTGTGTGTGTGTTGTGTGTATGTGTGTGTATGCGCGTGTGCCATTCATATTCTATCTTGTCCCTGCGTCTCAACAACACTAGACTATGCTGAGCAGCTGCGAATAATGCAGAAGACCAAGGAGAAGCTTGAAATTGCATTAGAAAACCATCAGGATTGTACGTACCTCTCCTCTCGCTCCCCTCCTACCAGTGAGCTTCTTTTCTCTTAACTGCCAATCAGCTGTATTAAATAACTCATTCATTCTTCCCTTTTCCCCGAAATCAGTTCTCACATTTCCTGTGTTACGATCAGATGCTTTGTAAATGTTTTCTGTGGTCATGTTGAAGAATCTTGAAACCCCAGATCTTTTTATTCTGACAGTTTATTTAAGTCATAGTTAATATTTTGGGAGAATAAATGGTTAAGTGGTGCTCTGCATGCTTTGATATACTGATTGCTTTTTTCGCACAGGTGTTTTGAGATTTAAATGTGAACAGCCTTCTGAATGCTACATTGATATGTGGTCATGAGCCAGTGTGTAAGCATGCAATGCTTTGTTCTCTTCTACCTCTGCCTTTAAAACAACACATTAGCCCCCTTTAACTTTGTGACGTTTGTCACCTTTCAGTCTTCAAACATAAATAATGAAACTTGATTTTTTTTTTATATTTATTTATTTTGCAAATAATCTACACCAAGTGGGACACAATCGTTAAGTGGAATGAAATTAATTACATTTTAAACTCTTTTTTTTTTTTTTTTTTTTTTTTTTTTACGAATACATAACTGAACAGTAGGGCAATGTCAAATTATTCACCCCCTTTTCTCCCAGTGCAGCCAACTGACTTTAGAAGTTCCCTGATAATTTCTGAATGACGAGATTCAATGTTGACCTAATAGCTGATTATAACAAATAGTCCACCTGTGTGTAATCTAGTCTCAATGTAAATGCACCTGCTCTGGGATGGTCTCTGATGTCTGGTAAAACAATAATGGGGAGCAAACCGCATCATGAAGACCACAGAACACAACAAGCAGCTAGGTCTGGGATAAAGTTGTGGAGAAGTTTAAAGTAGGATTAGGATATACAAAGATTTCACAAACTTTTAAACAACTTGCGGAGAATGGATCAATCATATTGAAACGGAGAGAGTATCAAAAGCAAAAGGTGGTTCTACAAGGTATCCTACTTTTCATTTTTTTTTATTTGTAAAGAAGTTTAAAATATTGTATACATTTTGCTCCTCTTCACGTTTGTGTCCTACAAATCCAATTGTATACAGTATCTTTGTTTGAAGCCTAAAATGTGGCAAAAAGTTCAAGAGGGGGCTAATACTTTTGCAAAGCACTGTATATCTATGTACTGTATATCTGTGCGGTAACAAATGGCACCGCGCCGCAGACCGGTAGTTAGGGACAACATTAACATAGTGTAGTGCAGCTGAGCTTTGTATATGATTAGTTTGCAAGTCACTGTATAAAAATTTGTCCCAGCACATTTTTTGTGAATTGCAATTTGAAACATGAATTTTGACAATTTGTTCCTGTAACACATAATATGTACAGCCTTTCCAGTATTAATTTGCAAGACTAAATACATATTTTTTTGTCTTGCCCTGATGAAGGCCTACAAAGGCCAAAATGTGTAGGCAAATTTTTAATCAAATGGCCACGTTAAAAAATAAAAGCCTTTTATTCATAAGTACTTTCAGTTCCTCAGCCTCCTGTTTTCTGCTGATCGCTCCACTGAAGATAAGAGTGATTTTTTTTGGAGAAAAAAAATCCAACACATCCTATAGACTTACCCCTGCATACTGTCATTGCCTAAATATTTTTAGATTTTTCCAATCAACTACCTGCATTTAAAAAAACAAACAAAAAAAACAATTGTGAGGAATAATGAAATAACTTATTTTATTTGTGTGTAAAGGGTACATGACATCAGCTAAATTACATTTGTCAAGATACAATCATTTTATCTCAGACAAATCACATTTCTGTAATTGTTGGAGCTCTTCCAATGACCTGACAAGTATGTAAAAAAAAAAAAAAAACTCTAAGCAGTTTTTGCATTAAGGGATCCATCTACTATCAGTATAGTCTTCACACAAAATCAAAAACATTTCCCCGTCCCCCAATATTTCTTTGACATTACTGCTTTTCTCATGCTGCTTTCCCCAAACCATGATACTGACTTTAATCTTTCCATTACATAAAGTACTGATACTTGGTTATTTCAAGTGACTCTCATATGAGTGTTCAAATCCTTGCACGTCATGATGGTACAACACATTTTCAAGCTACTGTCAACAGCAAAACGGGTCATGATCAAGTGTGGAGAAAGCATGTATGGCATTTGTCAGCCTTTGCTTTGAATCATGTCACAGTCTAATACTTTGACTTTTCAAATATGGTAACCGTTTCATTCCTCTTTTTGGCTTTTGCTATCTCAGATTTACTTCCTGCTAGCAGTCAACTATGTGTTTTTTGTGCCATTTGTTTTACTTTGTCTCATCTTTTCTGCCTAGCTTCCATAAAAAAACTTCAAGAGCAGAATGAGTTTCACCAGGTTAACAGAGCCAAAATGGCAGAAGGGATGACTCTAGCACTGGACAAAAAGGACCAGGTAAATGTTAATCTGACCTATACATACATACAAGGCTGTGGTAAAGGATTTGCCCCCTTCCTGATTTCAGATATCTATATTTAATTTTTTGCATATTTATTACAAATGTGTCAGATCACCAAACCAATTAATAGCTCAAAAGACAAACCGATTAAATCTCAACAATAAATTTTTGAAATGCTTATTTTATTTGTTCAGGGAAAGCAAGACCAAACCAAACAAGTGAAATCAAGGGTGTATTCAGACCTGCACTGTTTGGTCCGCTTGCGTCTTCTTGGCACTCTAATTACAGTACATACGTAGCCACAGTCACATTTTTGTGGTCTGAATGCATCATTGTTGTCTATACTTTAACCACAGGACTGGATGAAGAAGTTGGCTATTGTGGAAAAGGTAAGCATTATGTTGTGATCATCATGGTTCATTATTTTAAATACAGTGTTCCCTCATTTATCGCGGGAGTTACGTTCCCAAAATTACCTGCAAAAGGCAAAATCTACAAAGTAGAGGCTCACCTTTTTTTGTCTTGTCTTGTTTTGGGGTGGGATTTACACCTCTATTAAACCATTATGACCCCACCCATGATTTCTACCCTTCTAAACACTTGTTGCACTTAATAAATGTAACTTTTTGTGAAAAACAAATGCCAAGCTGCTAATCATTAGCTGCATTCATACTCACATACTGCACTCCGGCACGTGGGCAGAACATTATTTTCGGGGTAATCTAATTCTGTTGGTGGAACTGCGCTAAGTTAATAGTGCTGCAAAGTCAAGCTTTTGGTCACATTGCAACAACGCGCTACAACTTAAAGTGTATTCTGTCACATTGCAACATCGTAGCAAGGGTGATAGCACTGACATTTACTTTAACCCATTAGGGCCTAAAGTGTCTGGCAAAACTTGTCTCTAAAACCTATAGGTGAATTTAAAGTCACCCCCCCAAAGTTTTCCTGGAAATTCAACAATCTTATTGATCAATTTATATCTCAGCTCCTGAAGCAGATAGAAACATAATTCCGAAAACATTTATGTATGTATGTATGTATGTCACTGTCGACTGGTTACACTGATTCGAATTCCTCCCGCGAAAAGCAGTGATTACAATTATAAAGTATTAAGAGATTTTTGTGTCATTTTGCTTTTTATGCAAAGTGTGGTGTCTGTGACAATCGCTCTGATTGGCTTTTAGCCACTAAATGCAAAACAGTGCATGAAAAATGCATTATCTTAAACTCGGCAAAACTTTGCTGTTTACTTGGAATTGGTCCTGCGTGTTCCTTGCGGATGTGTTGTGGTTATGTGTGATTTTTGTTTCATGGAACCATGACTGTGTGTTGTGTACTTTTAGTAGAAGTCATTTGTATTTATAAAAAAATATATTTTTTTAGGGTAACCTGCCCAATGCCGCACGTGCGTGTGTTCAGAAATAAACTGTTTAGTCACAGTGCCACAAGATAAGGAGCCCAGTGTGGGCAGTTAAAGGTAACGAGCGGAGCACGCTCATCACCAAGGCAGCGGACGAGGACGTTGATGTGGTGACAGTGGTGGCTGTTGACTACGTTAAAGCTTTTCTTTTTACCGTTGTGTCTAAAAATGGCTTACCTTTTATCCCGCATCACATTGCAGCCAAAGGCACGATCCTGGTGGATTCATGTACCTTGTAGATCTAGATTTAGGAAACCCGCAAAGTATCGAGGTAAACCTGCAGTTATGGTCGTGAAGCCGCGATAACCCAAAAGTGATGTAGTGAGGGAACATTGTATTTTGTCATTTTACTTCACTTGATCATTTCCAAAATGACAAAACTCAAACTGCGTGTATTCATTTAGGAAAAGACTGCCTTATCAGCAAGAGTGGATGAGATGATGGAGCAAAGCTTGACACTCTTCCAGAAAAGGGACGATATGGATGAACTGGACGGCTTCCAGCAACAGGAACTTGCTAAAGTTAAACACATGGTACGTTTTTGTTTGTATAAAATACTGATACTCCCCAACCTATTAGGACTTAAAGGGGGATAGAGCAGTCACTATTGAATATTTTTAGAACCGATTATCCTGTCGACTAGTCCATCTAGTCATCAGATGGATTTGTGTCAAACATATCATTTATTAGATGTCATTGATTGCAGTATCAACTTTCCACCAATAGAGGATGCAACTATAATACACTGAAAATGGCATGGGTAGTTTAAATACAGAAGAATGGGGGTTTATGCAGATTGAAAATGTCTGTGTGGATGGCTACATGGTGCAGACGACGCCTCTGTGCAAGAAGTTTATGTCTACTTGTTTTTGTGCTCGACTTATTCAACTTGGTTGATTTGTGTTTTTTCCCCAGCTGTAAATTTCCCCAGCCAATTTAAAAGGAAAATACTTTTGGTCATACTGTCTTTGTCGAAACTGCCATGTCACGACCTATCGGTAGTACATGATAACTATGTGATTAAATCAGCAGTTCCTTGTGCCTTTAAGTTGATTTGCAAGAAACCACACCTGAGGAAACATAACCAATCAGAGAGAAAATGCTTATCATTTTTTGTGCACTTGCAGTCACACTCATAGTGAGCTCACAACTGTGAGCAAAAAACCCCCCAAAACAAAAACATGTTAAGTGTTACAGTAACGCTCCCTTAGAAATAAGTGTCTCTTCTGGGGTAACAAGGTAGAAGGTCAGCACGAGGACATGGGGTTATGCCCGCTGTGAGTGTGCCAGCAAGACCAGGACAAATGATTGAGATCTTGTAAATCGAGCCTTCTGTCTGTGATTGGGGATTTTTCTTCGAGCGCAGTCATTTCTTGCAGTTTAGAAGCATAAGATGAGGCCAGCAACGCCTCATCCCCCCGCAGATCGTATTTATCATTCATGTCATAATGACTATTTTAACAAATGAGAAACAGTCCTCACTTTTTCCCTTTTTTTCCCTCCATTCTTTTCAATGCAAGCTCCATCTTTATAGTTAGCAGGGTCATAAACCTAAGATTGTGGATTTATTTATTGATTTTTTATTGCAAGTTTAAACTTTGTAGTTAGCTTGGGCTTAAACCTAAGGATTGCTTGTTTGTGATAGTCCGCTGTGTCCATCAGTTGCTGAGAAAGGAAGAACAGCTGGGCCAGCGTGAGCGGGACCTTCAGCAGCAGGAGGATGAACTTCATTCAGCGAAGCAAAGGCTTTCCGAAACTCAGGGGAAACTTCAAGCTTTACAAAAGCAACTTGAAGAGAGCTCCAGATTCACAACTGAGCTGAAAATTGAACGGTAAATGGCACATTTTTATTTTAACCTTCACTTGTTTGTTTTTGCTCAGGAATTTACCATAAGGAGTGTAGTAGTTCACACGACAATTCAGGGTGTAGTCTTTAATATGATGAGCTAAGTCAGGGGTCACCAACCTTTTTGAAACTGAGAGCTGCTTCTTGAGTACTAATTAATTATTATTAATAATTGATGATAGTCGTATTTGAAGTAATTTATCATGTTAATGATTATTTAGGAAGTAATTAGGAAGCAGATAGAAAGATAGATATCAATATGCAACAATACTTTATTTCTAAAGGAGATGTCCCCGTGAAATGAGTCGCTAGAACAGGCTCGCCTCATTTTCACAAAATATTTCTACCTCCTCCCGCATCACTCTTCTGTAGATATGAAATGGGGAAAATATGAGCCCAGACAACGGACTTATAAAAGTCCGTGCCTCTGACACGCTGGACCATACGTATTTACTTCCGCAAACACAGCGTTGTGAGTGACGTTGTATCTTCTGCGCATGGGGGTCACTTTGGGGATGCATTACGTCCACACAGCAGACCAAAATTAGTTCGCAATTAATAGGTAATGTGAACGCTTACTCAAAAAAAATTGGATTTCACCCAAAAATTGGAATTAAGCATTAAGACCTGCACTGTGAACATAGCTTAAGTCTGCCTTCAAAAATAGAGTCGGGCCTAATTAAATCATTTGAAATCCTACTTTAAATACAGAATCTTATAAATGTAAAAAATTGCTGAATCAAAAGTCTCAAAACTTTTGCCATATGCATTTTGCAACTCTTACCAGAATTTACAAAAATTGTTTGGGAAGTCACTACAGTCTACTGTGGTGTTATTCAACAATAAATATATAGCAGAGTGAGAACTGAATAATCAATAAATTTGAATTATCATTATTAACACGAAACAATGTACAGATTTGGAGATTTCAAAAAGTAATTCCTTGTCTGAATAAAAGAGTATTTGAATCATAAACATTGGTTTGGATATGTACTGTATGTTGCAGGTGTATCACTCTAACAAAAGACAATTTAATACATATCTCGATACATGGGGTGTGATAGAATTAAAGAACGGCTTAATCTTAAAATGGAACAATTCGATTTGGTTTGATTCAGTGGGATTATGAGTCGATATGGTTCGGCTCAGTTTGAATGAGTTGTTATTTTACATGCATATGAAAATTAACTTGTCAGTTCTGTAAATGTGGCCATTCTCTTGAATAAAATACAATTCTATACATACCTCAATATATTGTAAAGTGGAAGGATTTGGTTGAATTCGATGAACTCGCATCTTTTAACTCAAAAGCAATTTTCAGATTCACAACGTTTTTTTGTCGAACAAGAATCCATTTGAATCGGAAATCCTAGTATGTTGTAACAAAACTGCATTTGTGCAGAGAGGAACTGCTGCTACTCAGAGAAGAGGCAGATAAGAAAATTGGTGAGTTGGAGGGACAAAACCAGAAGCTACAGTTAGCCGTCCAACAGGTCTCAGAAGACTTGCAGAAGGTCAGTGTGAATGAATGTCTTTTGTCATTTTATCTGTTATTTATTATGAGTATCCTACCCCAATACGTGATTTTTCTTTCAGTCACAGAGTATGGTGTCCTTTTCAGAGAGCTCCCTCCAGGATCTTCAGACTGAACACAATGCCCTAAAGTTGAAACAACAAAAGGTCAAAGAAAAACTAATTTGCTTGTTAAACAACTGTGGGTCATTACAGAAATATATGATGTATTATTTAGCTTTTGATGCAAAAGCATTTAATTCAATAGACCAAATTTAAGAATTTATGTTGTAAATTTGAAGATGATTTCTTGAATTCATTAGGCTGCTGTTAGTGAGGAGGACAAGGAGCGTGTGTTGGGGGACCTTCAGAAGAAAGTGAACTCTTTAGAGAGGCAATTGCAAGGAAACCTGAGCCAGGACGACTATCTGCTTGAGCTTCTCCAGGAGGTGAATTAAAAAGCTTAATTTCCCTCACAGTATTAATGAAGTTTATCGATCTGTCTGGGGAAGCCTAGTGATTATTTGTTGTTTTGCTATGCAGAGGTCTAGTCTCGAGCAAAGACTGGAAGAGACCAGAACAGAACTACTAGAATTTCGGACAAAGCATGCTGATACAGTCAGCTCCTTGGAGGCACAGGTTTTCACGAAACTCTATGACCTCTGATTTATACAACTGTTTGTTGTTCACGTTAAAACTATGCTACTTTATTTTATATCTGGAGTGTTTGAGTGCAAAATAAAAAGATTGCTAAGTTTTGCGTAATAAATTAAAGCTGCTCTATGTTGGAATTTGCCCAAAATTTCTTTACAATAACATTTTTATTTGCCAATTTATGACTCAAACATCTTGTAATTAGCAGATTAACACCTTAACTATTCACAATGGGTACTCCTTCTAGCCTCTGGCCAATAGTTTTCAGACAGGATTTGGGTTTGAATTTCCCACCCTCTGACTGCGGCTGTGATGTCATGCGCGTTCTTGTGTCGTTCCAATCAGGCTAAATGTTGGCTTGTTTTCCTCTGTGGCGATTGTAGCCAATTGTAGCTACAGCATGCTAGCGGAATGTGAATGCTATAATGCCGAGAGCTGCACATTCATGGCTGTATAAAACATTTCTTACGTCTCCAAACATAGATAATTTGTTGTGATGATTCCAGCCTCTGTGCCATACTTGCCAACTTTGTGTTGTGAAAAATTGGGAGATTTATTTTTTCCATCTGCGTGCTTGGGGTGGTAGTTGGGCGACAAACATTAATTCGTAGACGGGGGTGGTGAGGTGGCGTGGAGAGCATAGGGCGACTGGCCAGCATTTTCTATTCATCGTTTGTCACCGTGGGAACTGCGCACGGGTGCTGGACACCGGCCCGAAATGGCTGTTCACAAAATTCTCAATGGTGTCTGGTCGTCTCTTTCACTATCCATCCGGTGTAACACTGGCGTGCTGCAGTCCCCTGCCCTCCAGACCCTAACAGCTTTCCCGGTAGATTCTTGGATGTGTTATGGGTAACCAGGAAGGTGTGTTCTGCTTTGCCTCCCTTTTATTCATGCCCGCCGACATCCACTGGATCTCCGGGCAGGCTACCAGTGGCTTGTGCTCGGTCCGTGGCTTAGCTGTAGCAACAAGAGGTGTTCTTTATCCATCCTGTTTTTATGCATGCTCCATTCTAACTCTGGAGCTTGAAATATTCCAAGTTAGTTGCCCCACGGCCCCCACTCCAAGTGAACTGGGAAGGTGCCTTGTGCTCGTCTCAAGGTTTCTTTACTGTCACTGCCTCCAGCGGGAGTCTCCTAACCGGCTGCTTTTCGTGCAAGCAGGCCAGTGTTGCCAGATACTGTGCCAAATATTCCCCACATTGTAAACTGTTTACTTCACTGCAAAATCGGGAGATTAGCATGAGAAATGACTGATCGGAAGCTGATGAATTTGGGAGTCTCCCACATGAAACGGGAGAGTTGGCAAGTATGCTCTGTGTTGCGTCTTCATTAATAAAGTTGGGCTTGTACGAGTGTGCACAGCGTGCACGTGAAGAAGGAAGTGTGCAGTTTTTTTTTCTTTCGGCAAAACAGGGAGGTAGTGTTTCGAAATTCTATTTCTTACACAAATCAGCTTTAAAGTAAACTATAATTCTCAAACGACCTTCTTTCTTCTGAATGGACATACAGCAATACCGAAATAAATACATTTAAAATCAAATCGAAAGCTCATGTATGATATTAATTGACCAACACAAAAACAAAAGACATGTTCACTCTAATTATAGTTACTTTTAGTTAGTTTTAGCGTAAGATGTAGTTTAATTTATATATATATTTTTTTAAGAATATTAGTTTTTATTTCATTAAAGCTCCTGAAGGCAGAAAATACTATTTCAAATTGCTGTTGACAAAAAAATAAAACTGCACACACCCTTCTTCACGTACACAACGCGCACATGACGTCACATCCGCAGACCGACGGCGGGAAATTTTAACCCGAATCCAGTCTGAAAACTACTGGCCAGAGACTTGCAGGAGTACCTGTTGTAAACAGCTAAGGTGTTAATCTACTAATTAGAAGATGTTTCAGTCATGAATGGTCAAATAAAAAGGCTATTGGATAGATATTTTGAGCCAAATTGTTACAGACAGCAGCTTTAACAAAAATGTTTTTTTTTCAATTTTTTGTCACCACTGCAATGCCACAAACAAAAGTGAAAAAGACATTATTGTCGCTGACTTAAAAACAATATAAAGGGATTCAACCTTTCATATGGTTTATGGACGGTTTGTTTTGAAGTGCATGAGGACCTTTTAAATTAATCTCCCCAATAAATGTAATTGTTGTGACTTTGGGTTATCCTATGCATCTTGGGTTGCCACAGCCAGTCACGTGCATGATTTTTGTATGGGATTTGGCAGCCACTGGCAATGCCTGAGTATTTCAGCACTGGCTGGAAATCTAACCCACACTGTTTGCATGAAAGGCAGCAGTATATGTCACTAAGCCATCCATCCATTTCCCGAACCGCTTACCATCATCTGCATTGAAATTAATAATTAATGATAGAGAACACATCTTTTTTTAAATTTTATATGTATATGATAAAATAGTCAGAACTTTGCTATCCCATAGGTGGATAAAGCAATTTTGGCTTAGCAATCATCAAAGTTCTAGCACAAGGTCTTCTCTAGCTCACTGAATGTTTTTGTCTGTCTGACCTAAGGTATCCAAAATGACGTGCAGCATTACAGAGCTCCAGACACTTCTCCGGCATAAAGATGAATCCTCAAGGTCCTACCGAGACAGAACAGACACACAAGTGAGCAAGGACATCCACAAAAGATAACCAAGATGACGTAGAGTTTCCCTTTAGTTGAATGGTGTACTGATAACCCGATGAAAGATAGAATAATCTTTTTTGTATGTACACACATACATGAAATTCTACCTCAACGTTTGACCCATCACAGTGAATGAATACACACTGTTAGTGGCACCTGCTGGAATTAGGATTTCCATAAGTTATGAAAAGTCTTGTACATTTTAGTTTAAAATCGTGGTGAAATCTGGCATTTAAAGTTGTCATGAGTCATCAGCTTGCTTTAAGAAAATGAAGGCAAGAAAACGTCCAGCTCAGCTAGAAACCTTAGAAATGTTCATTCTTTTGAACTGCTATACTGTATATGTGCTGTTAAAGCTTTCATTCTGTTGTATTATTGTGCTGATTTCTTTTTCAGATCGCAACCCTGGAGCAGCAGGTTCAAGCAAGTTGTGATCGCCTTAAGAGTGCACAGCAGCAGATTGAAGTGAAAGAACAGCAAACAGAAAAATTGGTTAGTTCCCATTCAATGGTCAAGAATGTTTTATTCTGAGTTTAATTTTGTAAGTCAGTGAAATTAATTAATATCGGCGGTACGGTGTTCGAGTGGTCAGCACATCAGATCACATCACACATCACGTCAGAGATCCTGGGTTCGAATCAGGGCTCAGGTCTTCCTGTGTTGAGTTTGCACATTCTCCCCCTTCCTACATGGGTTTTCTTCTGGTATTACGGATTCATCTCACATTCCAAAAACATAGATGGTAGGTTAATTTGATACTCTAAATTGTCATTAAGTGTGAATGTGAGTGTGACTGGTTGTTTGTCTACATGTGCCCTGCAATTGGCTGGCAACCAGTTCAGGATGTACCCGCCTCTCTTTTGAAGTCAGCGGGGATAGGCTCCAGCACATCCGCGTCCCGAGTGAGGATAAGCGGCACGTATAATGAATGAATATGAATAATGAATGAAGATACGTATAAATAGCGCTATGGCGTTCATCTTGTTTACTTTTTTAATGAGTTTGAAGTTGTTGTTTTTTCAGACAAAAGTACTTTTTTCCAGTAAAGAGGGGAAAAAATCAATTTACCTTGCTGACAGTTTCGGCTGTCACTTCAACTTCCTTGTGTGACCTTTGAGGCTGAAGCGACAGCCGAAACTGGATCTTTTTTCCTCTCTACTGGATTAAAAAAGTTTTTCTGTCTGTAACAAAAAGAAACCTAAATATACCTATACATTCACCTCTTGTTTTAGTCATTTTACAAAAACAATATATTAATCAAGTGATGCATTTTGTTTTTCAGCAAAGAGAATGGAGTGCAGAGAAAGCGTTTTTGGATCAGCAGTTGTGTTTGTTGAAGCAGCACAGTCTAGAGAAGCAAAACAGACTGGAAGAGACTATAACTGCTTTACAAACAGACAAGCATGCAATGCAAGACACAATGGTAGGCTCTTCAAAATTCTGGGTTGGATTGTCAATGGGCACTTTTTACATACTTTAGTCTCCAGCGTTGCTGAAATACGTCTCTATCTTTTCCAGTTTCAGAACCGTAACCTCCTCCAAAGCACCATACAGCAAATAAGAGATGCTTTAATGCAGTTAATACTTTAAGTTCATGGTTTCGTGGACCAGCAAGCATTCACTGACTGCTACAAATTTTTCTTTACATTGTTTTTAAATTGGCAGTTTTATAGCATCTGGACTGAAAAGTAAAGCTGGAAGGTCATTTAACATTTCATTAACATATGAAGTATGCGGACGTTTTACAAAGTTTATGCCCATCAGTCATAACTAGATGACTGTTCAGAATAAATTTTTGTTTGGGGGTGAGGGGTGCTATGCATCAAGATTCAAGGTTGCTTTATTTAAGCCATTTGTGTAGAAACACAGGAATTTCATATCCCACGTGGGTGTATCTGCTACATCGTTGTTTAAGAAATGGTGCTTTGTGGAGTTTGTCACTTTTTTGCTCACAACTGCTACCTCTGGCCTAAAGTGTAACTGCAGCCTCTGTGTCAAGCTCATATATGGTGCACGTGCGCTCGAAAAAACTCTGTTTTTCAGTTTTTTTGTAGTCTGAGCTTGTGTTCGGGCTGTGCTCGAAGCCGGCCTCTTGTTTGTTTTTTTGTTTTTCATCCCAATTGTTTCATAGTAAACTAATGGTACGTTCACACCAAAAGCGGGGGAATCGTTCCACCTCGCTTCCTTCGTTAGCGTTTCACCCCGTAGAGTTTTTTTGGAACGCATACCGCTCATTCATGCATTTGCGCACAACGGAGAGGAGGCGGCGTGTCACTTGGTGAACAACTACTCTAGAGCACTTTAGTGAGTCAACAAAAGAGCATCACAGTGTATTTCCTCTTCTTTCCTGGGACTATATAATCGAAGCACTATTTTCTCTAGCATCGCCTTTTTTTTTTAGGTTCGTGTTTTAGCACTTCCGCTTTTTTAGTGGCAATCTAGTTGTGCTAAAAAGCATATGCTAATGGATGCTAAACACTGAAGGTGACAACAGACAGGACGCTGTGTGACGTAGCTCATACTTGAAGCTGATTGCCTGCCACAAGGCGAAACGTGAAAAAAGTTCACATTTTTCAACTTTGATAAATACTCGAATGTGCGAATTTTCGCTGCGTCCCACCTAACCCTAACCCTAACCGCTCCAAACGCATGCTCCGCGCCGCCCCACCCACTGTTGACTACAATGCAATCGCGCCGCCTGAAAAGTTTCCCCCGCTTTTGGTGTGAATGCAGTAACACCTAAATGTCTGCGGGGGACAAGCGGACGTCACCCTCCACCACTCCACTCCTCCTCACCCCCAAGAAACTGTGGAGTGTTCACCCCGTCCACTCCACACTAAAGGGAAGATGCATGCTGAGAGGCGCAGTCACAGATTAGAAGTCAGGGCTCTTTGTACTTATCTGGGTATCGGTAGAGCATGCATGCATATTTTTTGGGAGAGATGTGATGTGAACCCATGTGACCCCACAGAACCAAAACATGACACATATACATTATTTTAACATTTTTAAACTCCACAATACACCTTTAATGTTAACTCGTTAATGCACTAATTTTTACACCTCATAGAGGTACATATTTTATTCAACTATGAAGCAAAATTCAATATAAGCAGTTGTCCTCGCTATCGAAAATGTCTCCCATCAGTGGGCATATTCATAGTCCATTCTCTGCGTTTGTTGCTGATGATTTGTTTCTGTATAGAGCATGTTTCTGATGTCAGAGGTGTACTGGTGTTCTTGGCGCTGTCATTTTTTTTATGGATCATATGGGAACGTTGATAAGGAAGAAGCTAATTCTTTGTCATCACTTTTCTTGTTCTAGTCTGACCTAATGGAGCAAAGAGATCAGGCAAATGTCAAACTGAGACAGCAGATGGAAGAGCTGGAACAGTGCAAGGTCAAAGCTGCTAATGATTGGAAAGCATATTGTCTTATTGGTAATATTTTTTAAATGAACTTAATATTTGAATATAAAGAAAATACTCATTCTACATGCAGGTGGAATTGGACGGCAGGCAGACAGTTAGCACTGAAATTGCCAAAGCTCTAGAAGAAAGCAGGCGGCAGAGAGAAGAACTACAAACACAGGTCTGTTGGCATCATTCATCATGTTCTCCTAATCCAATTTCACGTTTGTTGTATGAAATGTAGAATGTTAGTTAGTTATTATGTGTTTGAATTCAGGTTGAAGTGTCGACCGCATCACTTGAGAGATTACAACAAGAATTGTCAACTGTCAATGAGAAGCTATTAATGAGAGAAAAAGAAATCCAAAGACTACGTGAAGGTACATACACACACTTTCAACCCAAAAGACGACCATCACATTTCCGTGTTTAATTACTTTAATTATATTTACAAGTAAATTAAATTAACGCACAGTGGATTATTTTTTTTTTTTTTATTAAATTGAAAATAGTTAAGATTTTGTGTAGGGATGTTCAATACCACTTATTTTCAGACCGATACGAACGCTCATCTCCAGTACTCGTCAATACCAATACCAAGTGCCAATACTACTAGTACTCTTGATGCATAAAATTTCCCCAAAATATAATGACAGATGATTTTAAAGAAATACCTTTGTCACAATGTAGCACATTTCCTTAAAGTTACATGAAATGAATGGCAATTTCTATATTTACCCCATTTATTCATAAAGGGTTTATTTTGTATAAAACACACGATAAAATTAATTTTAAAAATACATAAATAACCCAGTGGCCAGAAAAAGTCCCAATCAAAATATGTGGTTGCATAACTTCTTTTTAAGGAACATACTTAAGGAAAATACTTTGAATACAGTGGTGCTTCAATTAACATTTAGGAATATCTACCATTTACCAGAGTTGTGGCGAAACAAGTTCACAGTTTATCACCGTTTAATTCACCTGTGCTATTTCAGTCTGACCACTAGGTGGCACACAAGTAAAGACTTACATGAAGAAGAAGAACTACGATGTCATTCATAGCATAGCTGAAAATAAAAGAGCTTGAAAATGTGGGGAAAAAAAGAGATATACAAAACTAGCTGTTGATAATTCCGGTATACATGTACAATTTTAGAAACAGATCTGTTTTTGATTTTTGTCATAACAGTGATGTCGTATTTTTATTAGGACACATCTTTAAGCATTTCTTTCCTCCAGATGTGCACAAACTACAGTAAAAGCAAAATGTAAAAGAAAAAGGAATAAGTTATTGGTATAGAAAATGATTATTGTTCATCCTTCTTAATTGATTAACTGCTCATCCATTTTGAACTCTGCGGCTCATTGAAATTGTACCGCCTACCTGCACTCTCTCCGATGATGATGATGATGATGATGATGATGATCTTACATGAAGTGAAGACTGCGTGTTTTAAGGGTCATTGTCATTCCAGTAAATGCTCTCATGCTGTTGTTTTGCCCATTTATTCATATTTTCCCCCTTGAATTCATGTCCCTCATAATGGTTTCAGTTTACAATGATCACCGGTATTGTGAAACATTTTTTCTGTCAAGGAAATACACTGTGTAAAATCCTGTTACAGAACTGCAGAGTCGGCAGGCATCACTGGCCCAGCTCCAGGACGAATTTGAACAGCTGCGGGTCCAACGGGAGCAGATTGAGCTCGACAAAGACTCCCAGCTAGCTCACCTGAGAGAAGAGCTACTCAGCCAGACCCAACAGCAAGATGCTTGTCAGGCTCGGGTCAGTACCTACCGGTACCTGTCCGTTAGGCTAATGATACTTAATTCACATTTCTGCATATCTTAAAATGGCCTCAGACTCCCAACCCATGTAAAAAAATATATATACAGTATTTAGTTGCTTACAGATACAGTTGGTGTGTTAACAGATCTCATATTTAGAGGTGGAGGTAGAGACCCTGACAGAGCAGCTTCACAGCCCTGCTGTGTGCGCGGAGGACTACAATGGCAGCGTGTCAGTGGATGATCTAGATCACATTCAGAAGGTTAACAAAGAGCTCGAGCAGCAGCTCAGTGACAAGAACAGGGTATGATACATTTTTCTTCTCATTGTGTAATCTCTACTTATTAAAGTTTCAAAAGGGGCCACATGCCCAGTAGTTCTTGACTTAAATGACGTAAATCTCTTGTCAAGTGTATCCATTAAAACAGGTGTGATGAAAATAACATGCCGATATTTTCAAATGTAGAGTAATTGAAACTACCATCTTTAAAAAAAATTGTGGTTGACTTTCAGACTATCAAACAGCTGCAGCAGCGAATGGCAGAACTAAAAAGAACCTTGCAAAGAGAACTGGTAAGATAAAGTAGTCTTTGTTGTTGTTGTTTTTGTTGTTTAACAGAAACCCTCATTTAAAGTCCAGTGCTTTAACTATGTCTAATATGCTACAAATGGCTTTGAATGAAAATTCTCAAAGATGCACCTTATCTTTGAACTCACCTAATTGCCATGTAAGAAAATGTTTGAAATTCTTTATTAGCAGTTTTTTTTTGCACAGGTACAGTATATGCAATTACCATAATTTCCAAAAATCACATGCGCTCGAACATTATACGTGGTCGCCGTTCAGTAGATAATTCTCCTTCTCATATATTAAGTGCTCCTACAATTCGCTGGTATTCATGATTCTAAATTGCAACATTATCTGCATCGTAATTTGATAGATTGTTCAGATATATTATTTTGTGCCGAAAAGACCTTGCTAACAATTTTGGCTGTCAACGCTTGAGCCCACAATTATGAGCAGGAAGATACGGCATGCCCCTTTTGAGCTGTGTGCCTATGACGACACGAGGAAGGTCAAAGTCATCAGCACATTTGATGTGTGTGGACAGTTGGAAAACTACCATGACCTTTTTTTTCCCAAATGTCATATATTGATAGCTTATGCTTATGACAAAAAAGTAAACCTCATAAAAATCGTGTTAGAAGTGTGCGAGATGAAACCTAACTTCATTGTCCATGCATTGCCTCTGATGGTAACGCCAACCTCCCCAACATGGCCGCCACGTACACACGTCGATTATCTAGCTGGTTCATTGCACTACCGTATCTACCGACCATTCAGAATTGCATTGCTTGAATTTGCCATTCAGAGTGCACCAAAAATGGCATGTCGGTGCGCAGACTAGGTGCTCCGACTGGGGACACTGTACTGGCAGTACACTGGTGCAATCGTAAATGAATGGGAGCGGAACGCACATTGCCTCTCTGAACATACGCACGTTCAGTTTAGTGCACGGTCTTCCGAGTCAGAGTGTATTTCCAAACGTGTCCCTAGTCTTCATATTTATGCTCGACATTTGCGTGGCATTACAAACATGAAGTAGAAAAAAATCCTCACATGCATTGCTGCCGAGGCTCTATGGCGAAAGAAACTTGCTTTGGAAAATATTCATTGCTGTCATTGGGTAAGACGTTTGTTTTTATTTACGGCTGTTTACTTGTTCCTCCATTGAACCGTTTCAAGGCAAATCCAAAGGGGAAGACATCCTCAAATGTTTCTTTACAACATGTTGTATGATCCCCCACTAGTCTAACCATGGCATTCTTATTAATATTGTGTTTGTGGAATATGAGCAATATAAGCAGCAAAACCCATCCATTTGTATTCATCTCAGGGGGCAGCCATTTTGCTACTTGCTGTCGACTGAAAATGACATCACAGTTGCTCAGGTAACAACCAATCATGGCTCATGCGTTTTCTGAAGCTGAGCCATGATTGGTGATTTGCGTTACCATTTTGAAGTGCAGGGGAGAAAGATACTGATTGTTCATAACCTGGTCCTAGTACTTTACAGTTTTCTGTTGACAATTATTTTCTGTATTCTTTCTTTGCTCACAATAGAAGCTGAAATCTGAGCCAGAAGAGGAAGCAAAGGAAAAGATCACAGAAAGCATTGTAGTAAAACAAGAAATGGTTTGTGCAGAATTGCCTCCAACATCTAGTCCAAGTTTTTACACCCCAAACACCACAGTGACCAACACCTCAGACCTTAATGACTCAAGAGAAATCAACTTTGAATACTTGAAGCATGTTGTTCTCAAATTTATGTCATCCAGAGAGGCTGAGGTAAGTCATCAGTCCTTTTTCTAAATAGTTAGTCAAATTTAAAGCTAGAATATGGATTTTAGAAACTATGCATGTATGTGTTTTGTTTTAGGCATATCAGCTAATACGAGCTGTGTCTGTGTTACTGAACTTCACCCGCGAGGAAGAGGACATGTTAAAGCAAACCTTGGAATACAAAGTCAGTGTTAAATAATAAAATAAAAAAACTATATTTATAAATTTAGATCAGTAGGAAATAAATATAATGTATTTATTGTACTTTTTTTTTCATTTAAGAATGACTGATGGGTTGTTGTTTTTTTTACTTACACTTATCAATTCCTGAACAAGGCCAGTACAAGAGTAAATGCTAGATAAAGTTTTTGTACTGATTTGGGTTCCTTTTATTTCAATCTTAATTACTTTCTCATTTGCTTTTTTAGATGTCCTGGTTTGGCTCCAAGCCCTCTCCAAAGGGAATTATCCGGCCTTCAGTCTCAGGCTCTTCGACCCACTGGATCTGATGAACTACTAGGAATGTGATCTGAGAGACAGAAATAGGAGGACCACCATCAGGACAAAATCAGTCCCCCTTGTGTCGTTCCACACATTTAGTTGGAAGCTAGCTCCAAAACTTTAAGCAGTATCCTGCTGACACTATCCCCGGTTGTGTGGGACAAAGGACTACTGTTGTTTGTTTTGGTTTGTTTAATGTTTTCCGACGAAGGGCTGCATGGATTTTCTATTTTATTTTGTAATATTGATTTTAAAAATGTCATTATGAAGGCCGAAGCCAGTGACATTGTTAAAGACACATTTACACTGTAAGTGGAGTGGTCCCATATGTTTTCACTTACACGACACACCTATTGGACCTACTTGGCGTGAAGGGAACTGCCTTTCTCAGATGTAGCCGACGAAGTCTCGTTTTCCTGATTGATCTTTGTAGCTCTTTTAAGTATTTGTCTCAATTCCTAAATAGGCCTACATATCATTTTAATATACTGTCAAAAAAGGTTTCTAAATGAAATTACCCTAATTTTATGAGCAATCAAGAGTCAAGATATTCCACCCTAAAATATCAAAAGTCAGTCATTACAACATTCCATTATTTTATTTAGTTGTTATTGTTGTTTTTGACTTTGTGCAAGAAGAAGGGTAGACCCTGGCTTGATTGCCAGACAATCAATCTCAATGAAAATCCATGAACTAACCTAAGCTTTTTAACGTTTTTTTTTGTAAGCCATTCAAATAAATTAAATTTCATGATGATTAAAGGACATACTTTTTACAATAAATGATTGGATGAATTATATAGTATAGTGCAGAGGAGAAGTAGGCTTCTATTCTGAGCTTCTCTCGGGCCACTGAGCTTCTCACCCTATCTTGAAGGGACAGCCCAGACACCTTCCGAAGAAAACTAATTTCAGTCACTTGTATCTGGGATCTTTTTCTTTCACTCATGAACCCCAGCTTGTGACCATAGGTGAGAGCAGGATTGTAGATCGACCTGGTAAGCTTTCTTCATCGTGACAGACCGATACACAGTTACTGCAGACACTGCACCCATCTTCCTGTTGATCTCCCGTTCCATTCTTCCCTCAATCGTGAACAAAACCCAAGATTCTTGAACTCCCCCGATTGGGGCAGGATCTCATCCCTGACCTGCAGAGGGCACAACACCCTTTTCTAACTGAGGACCATGGTCTTGGATTTGGAGGTGCTGATTCTCATCTCAACCGCTTCACACTCGACTGCAAACCGCTGTGTGTGTAAGCCCTGAATCCTATTGAACATCTGGCTGAAGCATGCCATCTAGAGAAAGCTTCCTTCAAATCTGAGACAACTGGAGCAGTTTGCTCATGAAGAGTGAACCAAAATACCCCCTGAGAGTTGCGGAAGACTCTTTGAAAGTTAAACAAATAATGTGATTGCCTCAAAAGTTTGTGCCACAAAATATTAAGGGTGCCATCATTTTTGTTCAGGTCTGTTTCATAAGTTTTTTTTTTTTTTTTTTTTTTAATATTTCTGTTGAACCACAATTTGAAAGTAATGTCTAATTTTATATTGTTTAATTTCCATCAAATGTTTATTACTTTTGTCAGATTCAAGTTATTTTTATGGCCAATGTGGGATTTTATTTTATTACGTGAGGTGTACACAGGGATGGCAGATAATTTGTAATACAGTATATTAAAAAAAATCTTAAGTGTCACTTGAGACACTTTTTTAAAATATAAAATGTGGTGTTTTTAACACGACTGACTAAACACATGATGTACATGATGATTATTTTAGGAAAATAAGTAAGAGCCTAATATGGCACCACATATTTTTGCTACTGGTACCGGTCTACGTCAAAACAATTTTTTGTTGCGGGCTACATCGTAGTAATGGTTTCCTTCGGAGGGCCCTTTTGCCTGTGACCCCAAATAAATCTATGATCGCCTAATAATCACATGTTGTATACAAGACAAATGGAATAACTAGTTTGAGAATCAGAGGCCAATATAACTGTTTGTTTAAATATTTGTAGCAAAAAAAAAACATTGCAAAATCAATGTTTTTAAAAGTGAAAACAATTTGTAATATTTGTGTTTCAGCAAGAAACGAAGTAAATGCCCGTAATTTGCTTTTGCTGTCCACGCAAAATGACGTAGTGGGCATGACGTAAACCATATAAGTCATCAAACACCATAAAGTAATACTTTTTAATATGTTACTAATTAATGGCTCTCACGACAATGACTTATTTTTTCTGAATTATTGATAGAGAAATGGTAGAAGCAATGCCGTGCCTGCCTCCAAACTCTGTAAGGTTGCTAAGTCAAGTGTTATTTTGTAAATATTCTTAACATCTGCTAAAGTACATTAAATCTAAAATGGAAATAATAACCATCCTTATATACGTTGTAACTATACACCAAATAGTGAAATGTTTTATTTGTATCTATTTTATTTTTTAAAACTGGTTTATATTCTGTAATTTTCTTTATAACTCGCCATTTCATTTTGCAATGCAGTCACACCGTGGCGCTGTTGTTTGTATGACGTTGACGCACAATCCCGAGAGGCGACGAAGAAGATCTCCGGAAGCTCGTATTTGCGAACACGCGGTACGTCCGGCCTTTCTAGCAGCGAAGCAAGAGGCAACATGGTGAGTCTCTACGGTTCTCTTTTAATGAGTAAATGTAAGTGTTTATCGCAGTTAAGCTTCATAGCAGATGTCAAATATAAACGCATAAGCAACTTAGGTCGCTCTATGGTTGTCTTTTAATAAGTAGGCCACACTCGACAATAAGTAAAATGCTAGTTTAAACTACACTAGCATTTACTGGCGTCGATGAGCTAAGTTGCTATGTGCTAACGCAATGGCGACATTGGTAGCCGGAAAGCTCATTTCGTGGTGCGATTGATGATTTGAAACTCGCGACGGTCTAGTAATTTAATTGATGGAATTTGTGTCTTCTAATATTATAGGACTAGATATAGGGGTGAAGTAGTCGGTGCGTTAAATGTGATCTTTTCACTTAAGAGCTCGTGTGAAGCGAAGCAAAAATACGTGCTTCACTTGGCTCTCTCGTCTGAGATGATATTTGTTGAGCTGATGTACTGCTGATGCATTCACAACTGCTTACCAAAAGACTGAGACTTGAGATGTCAATTTTGGGCACTGTGCTATCCGACTGCATTGTTTTGATTCTCAGCCCCTGGCGAACTGGCGTAAATGGAGACTGTCCAATTTTTGCCTCTTTCTAACCATTTTTGACATCCTGTTAAATCTCATTTCATGCAGGCCAAGATAAAGGCAAGAGATTTGCGTGGTAAGAAGAAGGAGGAGCTGCTCAAGCAGCTGGATGACCTGAAAAATGAATTGTCACAGCTTCGTGTGGCCAAAGTAACCGGCGGTGCTGCGTCTAAGCTGTCGAAGATGTGAGTACTGTGTGAAATAATGAATTCGTTGGACGTCTTGATGTCGGCTGGGCAATATGGCCCAAAATTCATATCACGGTATAAACGTCATCCCTTCACGGTAACTATATATCACAATATAGAATTAAGTTATTTGTTTTTTTTTAATAAATCATTTGATTCCAGGTTTACATAGTCCTTTATAGAAGCTATATAGATAAAAAAACAATGAAAGAATAAATTTACTTTAGATAACCTTTATTGTTTAAATCTAAAATCTAAATTAAAAGTCAGCACTCTGGTGCAAAAAAAAAAATATTCAGTGCGCTACACTAACTTGCACTGGTAGCACCGTTGCTACCAACTTTTTCAGTTGGTCGCACCACTTTTTGGGGGTGGATACAGCTTGACCGAATTTGCTCATGTATAGTTATCTCAATTTGCATTGTGTAGTGTCATATGACGTAAAGAATGACAGCGATTCAACATTGCAGGGGGTGCAATATGTAAACACGTAACTAATGAAAATAAAATAAAACTGCTATACTATGATCCGGACTGTGTACTTCCTGTTCATTGTTTTGTTTAAAAGGGACTATATTAAAGGTTAGGGGTGTGAATTGCCTAGTACCTGGCAATTCGATTAGTATCACGATTCATAGGTTACCATTCGATTCAATACAGATTAATCCCGGCATGAATCTATAAAATTGATTGTTGCAATTTTTTTACTCAAATTTGGAAAATACTAATCAGTAAACTTGTACATGTATAATGTATTTATCTGAAAATTCAGGCTTATAGCCACTGCATTTAGCAAACAGGTTGGAATCTGTTTCATGTTTGAACAGCACTGAAATAAAATCTCAAAATCTTTACCTTCCGCAAAATTTATAGTGGAAGTGGCAACCTTGTATTGAATATACCGTTTATATCCCCCAGCACTAGCTTGATGTGGTTCTGATTTGAATGTCATCAATCCATTATGTACACGTTTAGGTTGAACATCGTGTTGGGCAACAATGACTTGGCTTAATCACATATGTCATGTACTGTGGAGAATGAATATGCTGTCACATTTTGAGTTGATATATAACCTACAGGTTAAGATGATTGCAGATGTAGTTTGTTCTGGTCTCTGAATGTGTTTACACTGTATCTGTCTTTTGCAGTCGTGTTGTCCGCAAATCTATCGCCAGAGTCCTGACGGTCATCAACCAGACTCAAAAGGAGAATCTAAGAAAGTTCTACAAGGTGAGAAAGAGTAATTTGCACCAGTATGTCTGCATGTGACTTGAGGTTTCACTTTGATACTCTTGTTGTTATTTCTTGAGCTGATACGTTGACAACTGCATACCAAAAGTCTGAGGCGTGATGTCGGTGTTATTCACAACCCTCTATTTCTTAAATGCATTACAATCACAAGTAGGCCAACATTGTTTCCATTTACATTTTTCTTAGTTGTGATTTTTTTAGATTTGATTTTATTCCTCTTCAGTGCTGCTCTTGTATTTTTACGTTACTTTTTGGATGTTAGTACTGTATGTGTGTTGACAAGGCCAATATTAGAGTTTGATGGTATGATCCTCGTGAACAAAAATATTGTATTGCATATATCACAGCTGACATTTTGTGAAATATTACAGTGAATAAAACAGCCCATTTTCTCCCAATCAACAGTTTTATTTTTAAACGTAATATAGAATATTTGGTACAGAAGAAATGTGCACCATGTTAGTACAAATACATTTTAACATAGGTTTTAAATCTTAGTGTCAGTGTCTCATCACTGGTGAGCTATTTTTAGAACCAGATGTGAGCTATTCATTTTGTCCTTGGAGCTAACGAGTACCCGTTGGCGGTTTTTTTGACTATGCACGTTAATCGGAGCAAAAAGATATCTGTTTGCAGTGTTTTTTTGTCGCGAACCAAGCCGCATTTTAGACCTATGATCCACCATCGGTCCTCATCTAGATGTGATTGTTGCTGCTCCTGCTGCTGCAATGATTTAATTGCCCTCACAAAATTGAATGTGTTGCAATTTTTTTAGGCACTGAAAATATATGATTACTGTTTGAAAGACACGTCATGTGGCCACACAAATTTTCATGTACTTGAGTTGGGTGCAAGGACAAACATAACCCAAATAAATAAATAAAAAACACACTTACAAACTAATTTATAGCATTGGCTGCTTGATCTTCACTTCCTTGTGTAACTGGGTCTTATTTGATTGATTTTAGGGCAAGAAGTACAAGCCCCTGGATCTGAGGCCTAAGAAGACCAGAGCTCTGCGTCGCCGCCTCAACAAACATGAGGAGAGTCTGCGCACAAAGAAACGGCAGAGGAAAGATCTTCTTTACTCAATGCGCAAATTTGCTGTCAAAGCTTGATGCGTTTTCTATATACTAAATAAAACATGTTCAAGTTGGGCCTTTTGTCCTCTTCACTATTAACTTGGTTAGTCACTTATGCTTCTATAAACTATAATTAAATAGAATCTGAATAGCCTTTTTTGTCATTATATACAATACAACCCCTTTGGTGCCATAATGTAAAAGAATATGCGCTGCTAATGGAATATAATGAAATAAAAAGTACAAAAACCTAAAAGTTATATTCCACAAAAGTACAAATATTGCACGCACAGGTGCTATTAGAATATCTTCGAAAAGTTGAATACTTTCTGTAACTTCATTCAGAAAGCAGCTCAAGTGATTTCAATTATTTGCTTGTTTATTTGCACATTATTTGGGCTTCCAGCTCATAAAATCCACAAAAATAGGATGTGAAGAAATAACCATGCTTACTTCCCAGTATTTTGCATGGGGGGTAAAAAAAATATGAATAGATGGATGGTGTTTTCAAAATGATATGTCAATCTTCAATAGTTGATTGGATTCCCTTTGCCTTCACCGCTGCCTTGATGCGCAGTGGCATTGCCTGGGGGTCCTGGAGGCCCAGGCTTTTTTGATGCTTGCGGTTAGCTTTTTGTTTTTGGGTCTGGTGGCCCTCATTTTCCTCTTGTATTACAGTACTATCCTGAGGAAAGTGACGGCCACCAGACCCAAAAACAGCTGACAGCAAGTATCAAGAAAGCCTGGGCTTCCAGGACCCCCAGGCAATGCCACTGCGCATCGAAGCAGTGATTCAGGCAAAGGGAATCCAACCAAACTATTGAAGATTGACATACCGATTTGAAAATACCATTCATCTTTTTTTTATGCAAGGTGATTTCTTCACATTATTATTTTTTGAGGATCCGGTTTTCATTGGTTTTATGAGCTGGGAGCCCAATTAATATAAAAATAAACAGATAAATGCTTAAAATCACTTAAGTTTAAGACTTTTTGAATGAAATTATGGAAATTCTTCTACTTTTTGAAGATATTCAAAAAAAATTGACGAGCATCAATATGTCAACATAATTGCAGATCTGGTAGAACAGTTCAGACTTTTGATTCTGAATGAATATCTGTCCGAGTTTCGTGTGACCTCTGGCGACCAAGTGTAGCAGTTGGAAGTGAAGTCGCTGCAACTGCACTTTCTTCATCACAGTGATGTTACAGTTGGCAGTCCAGGAGAGGTTGTCAAGAAGTCTGCAAGATCAGAAATTGAATGGTGTGTACCCATTTCACGCAGTCCCCGTTTACATAGAGGATCTGTAAACGTGCAAGCTTTCTGTCAGTGGACAATATCAGAATAGAATTCTGTTTGCTAGCATATAAATACACTAGCTGCCTATATGCTCATAATAAACAACAATGCAGTTGTGAGCAAAATTATTAGTTCCACTTATCAAATTGGACAAAACTTGATTTCTCCGTGGAAATGGCCACTAACAACACATGTTGCACTGTTGTTATTTGAGTAACAAATACAATCCAAAGATGACTGGTGAGTGTTCTTTTGTGACCTCCAGGATGAGTCATCACTGTGATCGTTGGGTGTGTATCTTTCCAATAAAAGACAATGTGATACGTACAGTATCTCCATATGTGGGGTATGATACAATTCAAGAGTTCACTGCAGTCCTAAAAAATTACGATTGACTTTGCAACTTTGCCAGATACATGTCAGTTACCTTACACTTTACGCAACACAAGAAAAGGGCAAGCATTTTTTTTACCGCACTGTGTATTAGATGAGTTTTGTGCCAAAACTGCACAAGCAGTCAATTAAGGACACAATCAAAACGCTGGTGTTTGAAAGATGCTGCTGTGAGCAAAGTTGACCCAAGGAATGTCTGGAATGACCGCCACCTTGATTCTAATTGCTTTCCTAGTAACACCGAACTGTCAGCTGCCCATCAACCATTAACCAACAAGTTTGTCACTGTGCACCACTCCACCATGAGCTTTCTCCTCAGACTGTGTGTCTGTTTTAGCGTGTTTCCCTTATTTGTGTGCCCACATCTGGTTTCCACCAAGAAGTCCGGCTGCTTCAGAGTCAACAACTGCAAATGCATCATGAAGGATGGCAGTGGCGTGATAAATCTGCAAGCTATGGGAGACGCAGATGGTTTCCTGGGGCGGATGAAGCCTATCCATGAAGAGGACGGGCCAGTCAATGCCGAGTTCCTGCTCACCTTCAGCCCGTGCCAGTCTTTCTCGCAGCCGGAGGACCTGACAGGAAGTGACTGTACCAATGTTGCTGCATGCCTCATTGTCAGGTACAGCCACTGCTGAGATAGAAAAAAACAAGAAGAGAAGAGAATAGCCATATTAAATTTGTTTACAAGTATTTTAGTCATGTTGCAGCTTTCCATGATCAGACACTTTTCTATGCATCTATACTCTCTCACGCAATTTAGTTACTTTCTTAGGGTTATCTGCCAGTATTGCCAACTCATTTTCAAGAAAAGATGTCTATTGGTTGCTTTAAGTTGCTCAATAAAGTTGCCATTGAGTGATGAACATTAAGTGGATTACATACACTGGCAATTCAAAAAATGAACATAATGAGACAAAAGTTGTTTATTTTGAAACACTAACCAATATATTGTATGCGCTGTGTGAGAACTTGGTCAGTACAGTACAGAGAGAAAGAAACAGAATACAAATAAGCTGCAATGTAGTAAAAAAAAAATTTTTTTTAAATTTGGGGTCCCAAATTACCAGTTAAGAATCACTAATTTAGAGGGAAAATGCATGTTATAAGTTAAGTGTTTTACTTAAGTTTCAAAACTAATCATGAAAGTACTTTTGTTGTTAGGTGGGAAAAGTTGCTAAATCGGGCAACAAAATTGCTGCTATTACAGTTAGTTTTTTCCCCTGTATGCGATGCATGTTTGTTGAGCTGTTATGTCGCAGGTGACCAGCAGGGGCCACCCTAAACACATGGCTCTGCTGTACAGTATTATGCTCTGATGTTCCTGTGGCAATTGAGATTCCTGTTATAAATGCGTAGCATTTGTTTTTAAAACCTCCTGCATACATATGGCAAGTATAGTAAGTATAGCGACTGGGCAATATGATCTGCAGAACTCAGAATGATATTCAATAGATGAGCTGTAGTATAAAACTTCTGTTACTTAAAGATAATAAAATGCAGAAGTGTTTATTTAACAGCAAGTTTAATGGTGTGCGTTTAGGAGACTAATACAGTGGTTCTAATTGGCTTTCTTGTGTAGTTAACCTAGAACAGGGGTGTCCAAACTTTTTTCCCCAGACCGGGTTGTATACAGAAAAATCATAGGATTCAAGGGCCACTACTTTAAACTTAATTTATAAAACATGCTAAAGCCAATACATCAATCAATAATATTTTATGTTTAAATATATTACTATATTCTTATTTTTGAAAGCTACTACATCAAAGCTTTCTGTTAAAAGTCTTAAGCCAAATAGTTAAGAATTTTCAGGTAGTCCACTGCCTGTATATGCCACCAGAATTGATCTGCTCGTGCACATTCCCGCATTCAGAACAAAAACATGAGAAATTTTGACTAAGCTGCACTATTTAAAGCTCCAAGATCATTAATGTGGTATGTTTCGAAAATCTGACCTTGACATTTCTGAAAAGGAAAGACTTCAGCCAGAGGTCAAAAATATTAATTTGTTACTATAGCATTTGTAAGTTTGTGTATTTTGAAAGGTGTTTTGATAGGCTTACCTTCCTCAGTCAATTTGCAGGCAAAATATGCCTGACAGTGTAATACTGTGTAATCATTCATTTTACCCTTCATTTCTTCTATGTTGCCTTACATTGATTATCACAAGACTCACTTGCTGCCTGTGTGTGTATGTACCCAAGTGCTGCGAGTGAAACCTCTTGTTATCCGTTTTCTTTGGAGACGAGTGATTAGGAACAAATGCTGCACATGGCAATATATCAAGGCCAGGGGAATTAAATTAGGGTTGCAGGCCATGTTTAATGTGATTTGTAGTACATGCAAACAACAAAAACAACAAAAGGATGGCAGACCACAACTGTATTTTTTTAGACCAAAAAATGGTAGATACTGTATAACTGCGTAATGCCGCACACTAATCAAAATTACAAATATTTTGTCTGTGAGAACAGGTATCAAAGGTTCAACAGAGACATTCACCGCTATATCAGCTTTGGTGGACATGATGGCAATGAATTTCATTACAATGATACTCTGAGGACACTTTCTGTCTCCTACTTTGGTGAGCTTTTAATTGCCAGCGTTCATTTTTCATGCCCAGCCATTCAATTGACAGCGTCACTCTTGTCCTCTCGTTCCAGGGCTCAATGAACTTCCACTGACGATTGTGCATTATTATTGTAATCCAAATGAGTCTTCATCCTTTATTCGGGACCAGAGGCTGAAGGTAGAGGAGCCCCTGCAAATCTGGGTGGAGAGTCCCTGTGCTTGCCCAAACGCCTGCGCTATTGGAGATCTGGGTCTTGGCTCCATCTTCCTTATTATCCTGTCTCTCAGTGCTGCTGCTTACTTCATACTTGGTAATTATGTTTTTCTGTTTGACATAGGATCAAAACAAAACTGTCAAGGTGATGAGGCCTACTACGGACTTAATACATGGCGAGGAGTCCGTTTCCACACAAGTCTGATTACTACGAGACAGATTGTCTTGTTTTAACTCACACAGCCACATAAATGATATTTTTATTAATAAATTATAGGAGGAAAACATATAGACTTTGTGGTAGGTTCTCCAGTGTTTGGATAATAGTATGATATCAATATATTTGCTATTGAGCACTAAGCGTGAATAATTGATGTCATATTGGGCGTCTTGCCTGAAAATGAAGGGATTACAGGGTGACAAATAACCTTCCTAAATAGTGCTAAACTGGGACCAACCAATTAACTGTTTGTTTTTGGATGAATACTCATTGGAAAAAATATATATAAAAGTTTAAAAAGCAAAAAATTATACTTTATAAATATACTGTAATTATAATCCCCGATTACAATGAAGTTGGGACCCTGTGTAAAGTGTTAATGAAAACAATGCAATAATTTGCAATTCCTACAAACAAGCTGATCACTATTCAAACTGATAAACTTTTTAAAAATGTTTAATTATTATGGGACTGCTGAAAGCAGCACATATTACTCTCCACCCTAGAAAATCCCCAGATTTGTCCGCAAAAATGCAGCCCGTACCGTAGATCGCACCGGGACAAATGAGGTATCAAACGATGCGGCTCGATCTGACTCGGTGCGGCATTACTTTTCTAGGAATTCCGAGTTACCATGGCGACGCAATTCCCCAAAAACTCCCAAAAAACTCCCATAGGAAATGAATGGAGAAAGGGAGAACAAATTACAGATCAAGCACCTTTTTCCAAGACACGCTGCGTGCGCATACGTTATCCGACCGATATGAATTTTAGCTCATTTTGTAGCAATTTTTCCCATCTTTAGCTCAGTGTCGAAATTTATTTTAAGGAATGAAAGCTCTCCCCCCTGTGCGGGTTCAAAGACAGTGAGTGAAATAGCCTTCTATTACACTCTGTGGAGCAATTAGGCTTTGAGTGGCGGGAACCAAAAAAATATATTTCCAAAAGTTTCACTTCAACTCGTCACCATGGCCACAATCTTTGCTCACTAGACATCAAATTCTCACATTTTGTAGTGACAAGTCTCTTCTTTCAGACAAACTAACTTTTATTTGGCTAAGTTGTCATTTAGTACCTTTATTTTCACTTTAAGCGAGGAGAAGTCGGACTAACTCGCCTATCTTTTCCATGTTAAATTCGCCTCCTTTTTCCTCTTCATTTTGGATAAATCATAAGTTTTCAACCTGCTCTCATTTGGTCATTTTTCATCCGATTAAAAAAGTGAGAACATGCTCGCGTTCCCCAAACCCTTGCCGTTCTAACGAGCCATTTCTTGAATCTGCATTTTGAACCGTTAAGTCGTGAGATGGTTTTGTTTGAGGTGTGTCTCTCATACAATATCAATGGAATGTGGGTGCGTGACGTCTCCAAGTCAAATGTGTGTGCGTGAAAAGTGCATTTTTCTTAAAGGGACAGTGAGATACTTTTAGTTGATGTTGATTATGATTAACTTACACATTTCTTGACCGATTCCAGTCGTTTAAATTTTAAACTGTTCAGCTCATTTACAAGAGTCAGCAGTCCCATTCAAAATTTCTGCAGGAATTTTTCTAATTATCATTATTATTTGCGAATATTGACTTAATATTATGCCTTCAACACATTCCAAAATAGCTGGGTCAGGGGCATGTTTTACCACTTTCTTTTCCTTTCATTGCCAACTTAAGTAGCTCAACAGTTTGGGGTCTCCGTTGTCTTATTTTGCACTTCTTAATCATAATGTGCCACACAGTTTCAATGTGAGACAGTAAGTGCAGCTATTTCTCCAGATACTCTGAATCTTTTGATGATATTATGGACTGTAGATGATTAAATCTCTACATTTCTTGCAATTGTACATTCAGATATGCTGTCCTTAAACTGTTGGACTATTTGCTCATGCAGTTGTTCACAAAGTGATGAATCATGCCCCATCCTTGCTTGTCAACAACTGAGCCTACAATAAGTGAAATCCACGATATAGAAATAGCCTTTTAAATACACCATTGGGATGTTTTCATTGCATTTATGGCACTTATTTTTAATACAAAAAAGTACACTGAGAGAGAGCAAAAGCAATGGACAGGACTAAAATCTTGTACAGTGTTAGTCAGTGTTCCGATCCCTCTGTGTTTATAGTACATAAATCCCTTTTTATTTACACAATCTTCAGTTTCTTCCATAATCATGCCCAAAGATGTACATTATAAAACAAGTCTACAGTTGTTAAAGTAAAAAAAATAATAATTGTGTCCCCATAGGGCCATTATTTTTGCAGCAAGCAGTAAACAACATTTAAGACAAACAAAACATAAAAAACTAAAAGCATAGAAGGTTTAAGAAAATTTGAGAAAAAGTATTCACTTTCTGTAGGCGTAAAAAGTAGGATTTCAGAGGATTAAAATTTGACTTAGGGCCTTTTTGAATCTCGAAAGAAAGAAATTTCCTTTCCAATCCTTGACCCAGTATTGTTTGTCATCATGGGAATTTTACGCTGTGCTTTGTGTAGTCCCTTACTCAGGGCCTGCTTACCTTGAATGACTCTACCAGGGGCATAACACCGTCGACTATGTATAATAGCTCCTAGGATCATTGGGACGCAGAACTCCCATTCTCCCACAATAGGTTAAGGTCAATGACTACAGTAAACGTCAGAATCTTCAATAGCGTGTCTGTTCTATCCTGTGGTGTATTCTTTTGACAGGCTCCTGTGCACTGAGACCTTTTCGGGGGAGCAGTGGTGTTCAAATCTCTCCAGAACACAATGTGTGGTGTATGATCTGCTACCTCTTCACCGAGAAAAGGCCAGCAAGAAGACAATATACAGACATGACACATTCGGATGCAACGCTGAAAGACCAGATGCTGTCTTAGGTTGAAGTTATGTAACTTTGTGCTGTGTGTCTTGTGCTAAGTCATTAATTGTTTCTTTATTTCATGCTTGTTTGTTTATATTCATGAAACATATACACCACACGTGATATGTGTTTACAGTGTTTACTGTTTAGTATCTTGAGAGCAGGAAGCAAAAGTGGAAGTTTCCTTACCTTCCTTATTTCACACATTCGGTTCACCTGCACAATCAAATGAGATCCAATAATTGCCTTTGCAAAGACAATACAGTAGAGCTTCCAAGGACAAACAAAATCCATTCAGATATATAGGTTGACTTACAATTTGTTCCAATTTCCAAACAAATGTTCAATAAAAATAATGAATTCATAATACCTTCTTTAATCTTTATTGATACAAGCAATATTTTTGGTAGCATTACAACATTCTTAACTTAAGTCCCTGACAACTGGCACAATAACGGTGTAAGACAAGTATAGTGTAAGTCATTTATTGTCACATTGTTATTCATTAGTCCAAAGCAGTGTGGCATCTCTCTCAAGCTAGCAGCTCTCCAAAGGCACATATTGGATTTAAAATGTGTACACACTAGTGTTAATTTCGTCAACGAAAATAAAATAAAATAAAATAAAAATAATTTCATCAACACACATTTTTCACCGGGCTAAAACTAGACTAGACTAAACTAAACTAAAACCCTCTCTAATAAACAGTAACTGGGACTAAATCAGTATGCATTTCCGTCGACTAATGAAGGCAAATGAAAATGTACTTCACTTAATAAAAAGTAAAATCTATGGACATTTTAGTTCATGAACAAAAACGAGGAAAATGATATGATTTTGTAAAATCTTGCCTCTGCTAATCTGTCACTGTGACAACTGTTATGTGACACAGTGTCACGCCCTCTTTCAAATTGCAGCTAGCGAGTGCAACATGCACAAACACATGGGACAGACAGGAGACGGATTCACAGTGAAAGGTTAAAAAAAAGTAAATTATAACATTAATCCAATGGCCATAACATTCCAACATTAATGTTAAACCGACTGCTAACTCATGCTGGCTAATTTACTAGCTTACTAGCATGTAGTCATAGTAGATATACAGTAATTGTGTGTTGTTGTTTTTCATCAAAAATATGAGAGAACATTTTATGTGACTGCAATTGGCTGGCAACCAGTTCAGGGTGTACCCCGCCTACTACCCGAAGCCAGCTGGGATAGGCTCCAGCGCGCCCCGCGACCCTTGTGAGGAAGAGTAGTTAAGAAAATGGATGGATGGATGGAATTTTATGTGAAATAGTTTTAAATCCAAAATGTTCAACATTATCTACTTACAAAAAAAATACAGGGGTTTAATGGTTGTCCTGACTAAAATTAGACTAAAACATTGAAAACAACTCATGTTGTCCTCCATGAACAAAATGCCCGTCAGTAGAAATGCACCAAAAAACTTGTGCCTGTGCTGCCTCGTGTTGATATGCTCTCCATTGGTGTGTGATTTACTTTGTTTGAATTCCTCTAACTGCTGGATGTTCGCATGTAGCGCAGTCACGGAGCGTGCAATAATGTGGTGGTAAAGTCCGCAAAACATTCTAATTTTGCACAAGTTTGGTTTTGGTTTCCTGACACCAGTCTTGCTGACTAAGCAAGACTAAACATATATTGGCCCAGTAGCTCCTCCACACTGGACACAGAGATGAAACATTCATCCTAAATAAAATTTAAAAAACATCAACAAGGATGTACTGCTTGTTTGTTAATGATTTTGAACATTATATCAAGAACTTGTAAGGTTTTTCTGCACTTTCGCTTTGCTGTCTTCAGGCTCATTTGAAGTAAAAGTGTGCTTTGTAGGATTTAAATTAGGAGTTTGATGTAGCCAAGCTAAAACATTACATTTCTTAGCACAGCTGATCTCCTTTGTTGTTTGACAGCGTGTTGGGGTCATTATCTTGTTGCGTGATGAAGCCCAATCAATGTGGTTGCATCTTTAAATTGGCAGACACGATGTTTCTCAAGACACATGCGGTCATTTAGCTGCTGCCAACACTTGTTACATCAATGAAGATTAGTGAGCCCGTCCCAGAAGAAGCCATGTCACTAACAGTTGCAATTTCAAAAAGTCGAAATGTCAATATTGCAGTGTTAAAATATATATATTTTATATTGTACCATTCACAGTCAGGATTTAATTTAAAAAACTATATTTCCCAAAAAATAATGCATTCGATTATCAAATCTGGTGACCCATTCTTTAGCTATTTTTATTTGACTAGGTTTATCAGTTGTGTCTTTACGCTTTGAAGAAGCTTTTCCCAATTATTTGTGCTTCTTCACTCTGACTTGAATGAATGAGCCAGATTCAATATGCAAACTGGCATCAGCCATTTTGCTCGCTGTTAGCCAGCAAATCAACACATGTTGTATTACTATATCTAAGCTAAGATAAATGTGTGTGTGCTTTTTTTTAACTTAAATTTGTTCCTGCTTATTGTGAGGGAGTTGGGCAAAATTGCTATGTATGCATTTTATTTCATGAAACCCTGCAGGGTCACCTGATTGTATGATAATGATAAACAATGACGGTGACCATTGGCTTTGTTTTTGCAAAGTGGACTTGGCAACTTCTGGATTGTGAAAACTACTGACATGATGATTAAACCATAAAGTAGGCGAACTCTCCTCCATTTCTACGTGTGACTTGCTATGAAAGGGTGGCCTATTTGTAAATGCGGTGGCATAGCAGACATCTTGCGACTAGTTAAGTGTAGTATAACGTACAGTAAATGACAACTTCTTGCAAATAATACATTTTGAGCATGTTAAATCAGAAAAGGGATGATTTACCACCTAAAACTGTTATTTTTGTACAAAGTAATCTTTCAAATATTTATACTGTAAAATGTATAGAAGGTATTTTCAAGATGACTAAATTTTACCACATTTTTTTACAGAAATATGGCAACGCAGATGCCAGATTTTTTTTCCTGTGGAATTGACTCTTTGTTTATTTGTTTTTCAGTGGTAGTCTTTAAATTCGCGAAAGTTATCTGAAAAGTAAATACTAAGTACAGAATACAAATACCCAAAAATGTACTTAGGTACACTAATGTACTAACTAAAGTATTTGTACTTTGTTACTTCCCACCACTGCCCTTTCCTCCGCTAAATGTTTGCTTGGGACTGTCCTGATGCGCACAACTTCAACAAATTCTGTTGTTCAGAATGTCGATACACTCTCGTTGTCCTTGTGAGGTTTTCTGTCCTTATTTCTTGTGCCTTTGAGGGATTTGTGTAAATTAGCAGCAGAGTGATGTAACACATTTTTCTACCTGGCAGCCATAATTAGTAGAAGTCTTCCAATTCATCTTTTGATGTCGCCCTATAATGTTTTTAGTCTTCTTTACATTTGATACATTTGAAGGGGAGTGTATATATGGGAGTGTATATATGTTATTGCTGATCCATGATGATGTCCTTGCCATTCTTGCAGGTTGTTGACAGTCTGCATGTACAGTAAAGTAGCCCTGTTACATTTTTTTGCTGTTGTTCATCGTCACTTGTCTACAAATACTTTGTAGTATTTACGTATCTATTGCATTGTATTGCACAAGTTACCAGTATGTTACAGAATAGGACAAAAGACTGCATTTTTTTAGTGTGTGTTTTAATTGCCCTTTCATACGCAACTTTTGCCACTTTCTTTCCAGCTTGAAGCCAATGAAGACATTAAGGAAATAATAAAAATCACTCCAATTTTGGCCAGCTGATAAATATCTAAATAATATTGGTTTTAATTGTATATCCTCAGAGCTTGAAAGAGTAAGCAGCAGTGTAGTGAACTAGAGCACGTTTGCTGAAAAATTCTGTGACGTCATCCTCTTTGGCTGCTTTTGGTTACGTGGAACGATCTCATGCCTTGAGCAGATTCCAAGTAGGCGGCGGGCATGCCTTTATATGTGCTACACTTCCTCTGGAACAGGATGACATCACTTCCAAGACGCCATTGTACTTTTTCATATGGATGCGGAAACTACAGATGTGGCATGGAAGACCTAATCAAAGGAAAGGTTCAGGACAGTGACATGCAGATGGCCGCTCTTGCTTGGATTTGCAAGTACGGTACCTTTTGTTCCTCATATCTTCACTGTCAGCACACGCTTCTCTGCCGCATGAAGAGGGCAAATACAGATGTGGCTCTGGAACCCCTGTACCGCCTGGTTGTTTGTGATGAGCATGCACCGTAATGTCAGTCTCGGGAGCTTCTGAGAGCAAATTCAAAAAGTCAGTCATTGTCGGATAAGCAGATATATTATCAGTTAAAAGCGCAGCTGATCCAGAGCAAACACTTGATCTAGAATGGACTGACATATTGAACAAACGCGATATATTGAACCAGAGCTAATAAATTCTGTCTTCTAACATTAAATGCCTCTGAGGAAGATCAATTACAGACATACAAGTCAGACATAATATTTATTGCAATTAGCATCTATACATTTGTATACGTAACTTCTGCTCTTGACTTTGAGTAACTCCTTTCACAGTTCATACTGGCCTATGAACCATGCCTATTAATAATGTTGCCATGACCCCCCCCCCACCCCCCTCTCCATATGTGCCCAACAGTGCTTTCATTCAATTTGCCAATTCATTCACCTTCATTTTCGAATAGTGATCCACTTCCTGCTGAGCTCTTCCCAGTTTGTCTCTTCAACCTCAGCACAGATTCTTTCCCTCTTATCGGCCTTCCATTGTCACTGGTTAGAAGTCTTACGTTTCCATTTCCTGCCCTTCTGGTGTGCAATGGCAGCCTCCCACTGCTCGGCCTTTGCTGAAGGGGGCAGCAGAAACCTTGAACTAAGACAGAAATAATGAAGAATGCTCAGATGAAGTGAAAGATGGCGATGCTGCTGCTGCTAACAACATTCATAGAAGGTTATGTGAAGATATACTTTATCTTTTGATTACTGTTAGTTTTCAACACTTTAGATTGGCAAATAATTTGTTACAATGACAGAGCCACAAGTCAGATTAGAGTACGAAGTTTGTTGTCACCTTGCAGGCCCAGAATCTCCAAGCGTGTAGAGAACAGTCCATTAGCGTCCCTGTAGGACCTTGGAAGGAGTGGGGATGTTGTTGTCACATGAAACTCTTTGGGCTGGCAACTCTCTTTCTGTTTCGCCCGCACATCCATGCTTTCATCAGAACCAGGCGTTCTCCATTGATCCTTCAGTCAACATGCTTCTGGATTTAAAACAAAACACTGGTGCAGACATGCTGTGTTTGCAGAGGAATGCAATGCAATGCTTTTATTTGTGGACACACAAAGACTGTGACACTGTGTGACAGTCTAAAATACATGGTTGCTTCTTTATCTATCTGCAATTAATTTGGCTCTTGAATCAGAATTTCATTTGTCATCGCACAAGAGCACAACCAGATTAGAAGATAAACCTTAAAAATGCTACCACATAAAAACAACACACACAGTAACTATAAAACCACCAGTCAGTGCAGACAAACGATTCTCGCTTTGCGTGTGTGTGTGATGTGTGGGCGGGTTTATCTCACATAATGGGGACCATTTTCTGGGGGTTTACTATCATTGTGGGGACCACGTGTCCTTGTGGGGACATTTTGGTTGTCCCCGTCAATCCAGACCACTTTTTGAGGGTCAAGACTTGGTTTTAGAGTTTAGGTTTGAATTGGGTTTTGGTTAGGGTTAGAGGGTAAGGGTTAGAATTAGGCAATCAGTTGTGATGGTTAAGGTTTAGGTATGGGGATAGGAAATGTGTTATGTCAATATGATGGCCCCACAAAGATAGTACCACAAACTTGTGTGTGCGTGTGTGTGTGTGGTCTTGTTTTTGTTACATTGTGGGGCCAACATTTCGGGATTTCACAGAGTTGTGGGGCCCACCGGTCCATGTGGGGCCATTTTGCTGGGCCCCACAAGTATAGACTTCTTTTTGAGGGTCAAGACTTGGATTTAGACTTTAGGTTTGAATTGGGTTATGGTTGAGGTTAGGGTAAGGAATGGGGGTAGGCATTTTTAATGGTTGGGGTTAGGGGAATTGGCTAGGAAATGCATCATGTCAATGAGATGTGTGTAGAGGACTTTTAAGCGACTGAGGAGTTCCCTAAGCAGAGGACAAAAATGGTGGGCAGAAGAGGTAAGATAAATATTCTTGAAACACTGGATGACAGTAAATTCATGAAACAAACTATTTTTACCAAAATTGAGTTCACATGTGCAAAAATGTCCAGCTTGGCAATTAATACAAACAAATAAATATAACTAACACTATGTGAATGCTGTGCAAGTGGGCCTATGTTTTCCCACATTTTGGAGGATATTTTTTAAGTACATCTTCTTTTAACAAATAATTTTCTTTTTTATGAAATATTATTTACAATTACACACTCTCTGTAACAATATATTCTACAAGTATGGTTTATCGATTTGAGGGTTCCACATTTGCCCATTATCATCCAAAGTGTATTTTTGATCTAACGTTTATGATCAACTAATCACAGCGTTTGAAATGATGACTTACACCTCACAATGAGGGTCATCCACGCATCCTCATTAGATCTGTCCTTTCCTTGCTCAGAGTTCTCTGAAATTGTTCTGGAATCACTCCTAAACTAAGACTCCTTGCTGGGATTTTTAGATTCAGTTAGGAGCTCTTTGAGAAAATTCTCAAACTTTTTAGGAATGGCGTTTATGATTTCCGCGTCAATGTTAATTCAAGAGCAGTAGCCGAAAGTTATCGTCTTGAGGCTAACCCGGTCGATGCTATCTCAAATCAACGGCGAGGAATAATGGCAACGGCACAAAGTTAACGGAAAGCAGTATCGTGATCTCCGTATGGCGTGTGCGCCAGCGAGAGAAGAGGACGCGGAAGACAACACAAGGCAAGTGTGTGCGTGTAGCAACTACGCGCTAGCTTACAGCGATCGAACTTCTTATTCTGCAACTGAAGTGTCGTAGCAAATTGTTTGCTGCTGAAATGCAAATAAAGTCCCCGTTCAATAAGCAACACGGTGCTCGGTTCCTTTACATGATAAATGAATTTATTTCACATGACCGAGACGAGAGCTGCGTTATCAGCAGCGACCCAAATCAATTGAGGTTGACGAGTGACGACACTCGAAAAAGTTCACAATAGTAAAGCTTAAACTCCAGATTATTGCGTCCAACAATGTGCAGAAAAGCACTGTGTCTGTGTGCTATCGACAACTTTATTTATCATAGAATAACAAACACAACGACATGAGACTGCACTGTGTGCTTCCTGTATGCTTGTGGTTATTCTCATTCATCCACCTCATTTATTTCTCAACCATTACTGGAGTAATATGTGTTGAAAATGTGGAGTGGACTTTAGCTAATGGTGAATCTGAGTGATATTTAAAAAATATATATTTATGATTTTTATTATTTTTTATTTTCGGCGTTTCGGTTTTCGTCCAAGCGTTTCTCATTTTCGGTTATCGGTTTCGGCAAAAAAAATTCATTTTGGTGCGTCCCTAACTCAAAGTAATCAATTTATGTTACTTTAATAATATGGGTTACATTACTAATTACATTTTTTAACAAGTAGCTAGTAACTGTATTGGAATACTATTTTCAAGTAACCCTTCCAACCTGAATGTAAAAAAAAATTCACACACCTAAAAAGTGCCTTAATTCCAACATCCAGACTTTTACACCCTTTGAAATAAAACCACAAGGATATCAGGTACAGGCCTGAAGAAGCAATTTAACTATTCAGCTTCAGTCAAGCATGGTTACTAAGCAGGTGGCGTGAGTGTGGTCATGATCACAGTTCATCATGATGCTCTTCCGATTTGAGTCATTTTACGACTGCACTTACCTGCTCTCAATTAGTTTACACTGACCATTGCTCCCGGTGGACTCATGGAAATAAAAGTTGAAATTCCTTTATGTAATATTTTTGTGAACATGGATCCACCCAACTGTAAAAACAAACTAGCTGGACTGTTAGTGTCATTACGCTCGCTTGTTGCCAGGGACAATGCGCTCACTCCTTGGCTTTGTTTGTTGTTTGGTAGGAAGGACAAGGCCGGAAGTGGGTATGGTGGGGGGTGTTGACTTCCACTCTCTCTGTGAGTGATTCAACATGATTTGGATGGATCTTGGTCTCTTGACAGCATGAAACAGCTGATTTAGAGAGTAAATGTGGAAACATGACAATATAGCAGTTGGACCTTGCTACCTCTCAACTGAGTAATATTGTATATTGTGAGGTCACGGTCCTTCCATTCACACCTCCATGGGCATTTTAGACCCTTCAATTAACCTACCATACACGTTTTTAGCAATGTGAGCTGAAACTGGAATACCTGGAGAAAATGGGAATAGCATTGCATAGCATAGCATAGCATTGCAAACGCTACCCAGTAAGGCTATTTTGTGACTCAGATTCAAACCCACAACTCACTGAGAGGTGAATGTACTGACCAGGTGTAAAAAATGGATGGATAAATGTTGACATTAATGCATAATTTTACCCAAAGAAGAACTCAAAAGCTTTTTCATTGATCTTGTTATAATCTTTCAGTGACTCCACAGATGTTTGTAAAGATTGTTGCCCTTTGTGTTTATCATCATGTCCATGTGTTTCTACATCGCACTGACTGAGGACAGGACAGGAGATGTCTGGGTCATGAACCCACATTCCGTCTGCGGTGCGTAATAATTCACAAGATGGGAAACGACTGCAAGAAGGATTACATCAATTCATAATAATCCTTAGTGGATTAAGATTTAGACCTGCTCGGTGATATCACCCCTTCGTGATGTTAAAACTTGAAAAGATGACAGGTGCAGAAAGGAATCAGTTTATTCCACACTGTGCCAGTCTTCCCTTAAGTGTGGGAATGCAGCCCAGGAGCGTTTTAAGGACGAATGCCTGTTTGAATGCACAAGATTTAACATTACTGTATAGGACTATATAGGAGTCAATCCACCAAATGTCATCGATTATTGGTTATGAAAAATTTCTCCTGCACGTTAACAAATATAAAAGGTGTCTTTGTCTTATAATATGGACTTTCACGCTGTTCTAGTTTACATTCTAATGTATGTGTTAAATGCACACTCAGCATCCATTGCAGACTGGACATTGTGGAAGGGGGATTCCCTCAATCTGTGTCCCTTCTCAAGGTTTCTTCTTTTCCTCAAGTTACGGCGGAGTTCCGTTCCTACACTGGTGATGTAACCCGAATTTCCAGTTAAGTCGGATTTCCCCGTTAAAGTCGATATTTACATTAAAATACATTGTACAGTAATAAAAAAAAAACAACATATTTGCGCGACCCGGAATACGCTGGAACCAATATTTCGTGTTTCCGCACGGACATTCATTGCTGACGGACGGCGGAGCTGAACTAATTCAAGTTTAAACGCGGAAATGTGACCCGCCTGATGGCGAGCCGACCGGTGTCGGTACCAGATGCGATCGGCCTGCCAGATCTATCAGGGTCGCCTAACAAACACATCACGTTACAGGATTGGCTAGAAATAATTCAATTGACGACAAACATTGGAAAGAAAAGATGTAATTTAAATAACAAAATGTACGGGCTGAAATTGTAAAAACGTAAATCGACCTAAGAATATAAAAGCAAGATATATTGAATAATTAATAAAATAGATTGAATAAATGATAAATACACAAATCAATTGCCTGTGATGTGACAAACATTGTCAGTTTAGATTGCTAATTTGGTGTGTGATTATCATTAAGACTGTTTTTGTGATGTATTGTGATTTGTGAACTGATAAAAGAGAAACCAAACCGAAGTGAACACGTCTGAATCGCGCATTTCGTTTCGTACTGACATCATCGGCAAGCTCGACAGCGCTTCAATCTATTTTTATTTTTTTTATTTCTTAAATCTTCAAGTATACTGCTTTTATATTCTTAGGTTTATTTACGTTTTGACAATTTCAGTCCATACGTTTTGTTATTTAAATTACATTCTTAATATTGTCTTTCCAATGCTTTGACGTGAACCGAATTTTTTTCTCAAATAACTTTATTGAACAATTGTAAACGGATAATCTCCAGCCAATCCTGTAGCGTGACGCCTTCGGTAGGCGACCCCGATACAATCTGGCAACCCGATCACATCTGGTACCGACACCGGCTGATGGATGTCCGTTGCTGGAGGCAGTGACGTGCAGTGTAGGCAGGCAGTCGCAAATTGAGACGCACACACCAATTACATATTTGTGTGTCGGCAGGCGAGTGTACAACGTATTTTCATTTCCAAAAAAAGAAGACAAGCCTGACCTCGTGATACTTGATACTCAGATACAAGATGCCATACATTCAAACTATTTTAACATATGCCTCCTCTGTGTGGGTAGAAAATAAAACAAAAAAACACTAATTTCTTTTGAAGTCTTACATTTTTTGCTCCGAAATTTGTTATTTTTTATTATTATTTTTTTTTACTTCGAACGCGTTTCGTACCCATCGCCTCCGGTGCGGCAGCTCAACACTTGCCACGCAGCTAAAGTTCCAGTGCGCAGCCACAGTAAACGTTGCAGTGCACTCCGCCTTCCATTTGCCGCACAACAGAAAACAGACAATTTCAAACCTGCCCAGACGCCCGGAAAGAATGTAATGAAGTGGATATCTCCCTGTTCCTCACAAAATCAAGCTAGCAATAGCAATGCCAAACACCATGTAAAGTGAAACAGCCAGTTAATGGAAGCGCGTCCACAAAGCCAATCTTTCTTCTTGCACCATTCTTTGCGAAAAGTACGAATAATTCTGTCCCTTACTTTGCTGAAGAGCCGATAGCTAAGGCGTTGGTCTCCCATCCGTCAAAAGATTTCATTTTCCCTCAAAGAAAGGCGTGAAAATAGTTTGATATTCTCCAGAGTGGCGTCATCTTACCGCTTTACTGTGCACAAAGTGTGTTTTGAATTCACGAATGCACCGTGTGAACGTACGTTCTCATAGGAATAATACAGCGATGTAAAAATGCGTAGCGATCTGCCTATTTGCGTAAAGGACTTTTCGACTGGAAAACTGACTACCCATGCACGAACATACATCGCTACGTGGACAGAGCTGGGAAAAGCACAGCAGCGGTGTGCCTTCAGGAGGATAATTGTTGCAGCATTTTTGCCTGCAGGCCAGAAGAAGTAATGAGTCAGTTTCAATTGAGGTAGGAAAATCACCAGTGCCTGCCCTGATCGCACGTCACTGGCTGGAGGTAACAACAACACAACTTGAAATAACTTTAAAATGGCGTGATTACTGTGGGAAATTAACAAAAAGAAGGTGCTACGGACGAGGCACGAACGCCGTAAAGTCGAAAAGATGTAGGTCACGTGGAACGTAGCTCAAGGACTCCTTGTATTAGTTTTAGTTTTGCTTTGCCCTCTTGCGGGCTTTACATCAGGGGATGTCATTAATGCCCTTTGAAACCCTTTTATGATTATGGGTGTGGCACCCTGTAATTTAAAAAATAAATAAATTATAAATTGTATAAATGAATATACATTTAAAAAGCTAAATTGTTTATAATATGACATAATCCATTTCATTCATTCATTTATGTCCATGTTGATTATTAACTGACTATCAATATTTGTGTGCTTGTGTAATTATTTTTTGATATTCTTTGATATGTATGTGAGTCCAAACTGTTTTGGAGTGAAGAGAGAAAAAGGAATGTAAATGATGAATCCACAGAACTGAGGATTTGTATAAAAGTTGCCCAAAACTAGTGTTGTTCCGTACCAAATTTTTGCCCCCGATACCGATTCCTATTCTCATTTTTCTCAACATGAAAAAGCTGCCCTGCCATTGGTTCACAGCATTCAAGGGCCAATAGCGGATGTCCAATCACGCTTTATTGTAGTACAGCAAAAATGAAAGAGGGTGGGGGTGGGGGGTTCAATTTGAAAAAGCTCTACTGCATAAGATTTACTGATACGGTTGTTGGCAAACTGAACTGAAGTTTAGTTTCTTTATGACTCAGTTTGCAAATTTTTCTACATAGCAATTTAATTTGTTTGCTGGGCCGTGTGTGAGATCCCAGAGGTTTGGTCTCCTGGAAGCCTGGGTGCTTCAAGCGCAGGTTTGGTCCCTTCTCCAACGTATTGGGGCCCATTGTGGCCTCCTACAACCCCCCTTCCAGGGTGTGGTGTGCTGGATCATCAGCTTTGGGCCGACCGGCTGGGGATGTTCCGTGGGTTGAGTTTCTGGCCTCTTCACTGCTGAGAAACCGGAGCCGTGCGGGCTTGGCCTTCATTGTAACCTTAAGAAAATCTCAAACTCATTGAGTGCACAGCAATTCTGCCATCTTCATTTTCAAATCACTTCTCTGATACTTATACATACTCTCCCGTACTGCATGACTACAGTAGGCTATGGCCAAACAGTACAAGAAAAAAAAAAATCATTTGCAGCTGCATGACTGGTAAGAAAAAACACCATCTGTCCAACTTTGTGTCATGAAATATAATAAATTTTACACGCCTTGTTTCTTGGGCACACCTTTTTCGAACGGGCTGAAAAGCAATGTTTTGATTTAGCACTTTAGCGAATCATAGCCTCATCCTCAAGCTTGTAATGGGAAGCATGTGTGTGTGCTTTTTTTTCCAGGCCGCTGGGGACAATGTTTCACATGACCTTTAGTTGCTGCTGCCAAAGTCAGACGGCTCTGCGATGTTTCTTACCTGATGTTAGCAAAGTCAGGCAGTCGGGACAGTCAATGAAGAAAATGCTTCAGAAAAGAAAGAAACAGTGTTGATATAGAATGAAGATCTGGGATCAGGCCTTTTTGTTAGAATAAAACATTGAGAGTGACCCTTTGAAATCTCCGCGGGGACATTTCTTCAACAATAAACAATCAGAATCATTCATTGCATGCATTTTCCCATTCCTTCAATGTTCCATAACTGCCTACATTTTCAGTTTTTCTAATCATCCAATGCTTTGTACTCCAAAATACAAAACAGACAAAACAATAGAAAGCCAGACATGCTGACCGGCTGCCAGCTGGAGCTTTTTGATACTGGTTTGCTTTTTATTTGGATACAAATACAGTGGTGGACAGTGGTTGAGAACTTCATTTCTGGGTTAAGCATTTTTTCATTATAATTTAAATGGAAGAGAAAACTCTCACACCTCTGAACAATTGCTCTCTTTTCTAAGGGGGTGCCTTGTACAGGATCACAAGTGCTAAATTGCTATAAAAAGCCATTTGCAAAATTCAATTTTAAACACTTGACAGACCTACAACTTATTTCACTGGACTCACTCATTTACACAAATACAAGAGCGACAACACACAAATGTCCACCTCGTACTGTCCTTGTGTGAGGCTTTAAGTTGACCAAATTTAAATCACACTTGGTAACATATTGAGCGCATGTGTTTACTGCCAGGCTGTAACCATGGATGGGCACTGCTTCTAATTTTAGCAATGATCATGAAGCCCCTTTGTTTGAAAGAAAAGTGCCTGGCACCAATTCTAAGGTATAAGATGATATAACATTCGCATTAAATCAATTATCATATGAAATTAACTGCTTTGGGCCACACTTTGATTTGATCACGAACAGTCCTGCTTATGTGTCTGTATGCCAGCACATTACATAAAGTAAGTAAAAATTAGAGCTGCTAAATGATTAAATTTTTTAATCAGATTAATCACATCTTAGAATTTTGATTAATCATGATTAATCGCTTAATAAAAAAAGGCTTTTTTTAATCACAATAACCCCCCCGCCAAATTTGAAGAGCACCAGTTATGTGTTAATTCTTTTGACATTTAATGCTATGAGGACGTCTTCAACATTTTTGGACCCACTGCACACGCTCATCCTCCTCTTTTTCTAATCAGTTAATTACTTGCATAATTCAAAATGGAAAAAAATGACCCCCGATATTTTGACAACAAATATTCTAAATGTCATACGCAAATATTTATTAAATGCTTTCCTTTAATGCACGTAATTATGTTTATTGCTAAAACATAACCAGTGCTATCTTAAACGTAGCCATTCGCTGTCACGCTAAAGGATAATCTATGGTCAAAATTAATAGTGCGATTAATCTGCGTTAATTTATGATTAATGCAATCATTTTTTTGTGATGAATTTATCAGTTAACGCTTTAACTTTGACAGCACTAGTAAAAAAAAAATCAAAAAATTCAATATCATTATTTTCAATAATACTTTGTTAACTTGTCATGTTTGCATTTGACCCATTGAATCTCTTTTGAAAATGTGAATGTTTATGGACTGCTATTTTCTGGAAAGAGGATTCTTGACTGGATTGTCGATTTCTTTTGTCTGCCTTCTACTGCACTGTAATTTCAATGTTGAAAACGGAGTCAAGGAGACCCTAATATTAAACCCTTTTAGATAACATTTGTCAGGTGGCTGATAGGAAAGGAAAGGATAGAGTTTAGGGACAACTCAGCGAGCCAAGCAGGACACAGGTTGTGGTTGCAAGTACAGTGTTCCCTCGCTAAGACGCGGTTCACTTTACTTTATTTTTTGTGTGCAATTTTGCATGCATTTTTTCCACAGTAATGTACCTACTTTATAAAATTCATGAAGGTTTGAATATTGAGAATGTTTAAACAAGAAGGAAATGTGAGAAAATGTAAATGCCTCAATGAGAAAAGTGTATAAATTGTGTGGTGAGGGGTTTCGGGGTTTCGGGGTTTCGGGGTTTCGGGGTTTCGGGGTTTCGGGGTGTACAGCCAAAACCTACACTGAACCCATTTTTCTTTTACAGAGATTTTGCTATTCGTGTCATTTTCTGTAGTAGATACAGAGACCACACTTCCAATATTCATGCAACTTAAAACTTTAACATTTCATGAATTGATGGAGTTTAATTGCCTTAAAATAATGTATGAAGCCCATCATGAAATCTTACCAATTAACATGCAAATCAAAAAAAAGGAATAGTGAGTAAAAATTAAGAGGAACAGAATTTATTTCCAAACTTAAATACAGAACAAAACAAAAAGAACAATGTATTTCAACTCAAAGTGTCAGTTTGTGGAACAATCTGAATTATAAAACGAAACAATCTCAGTCCATTTGTATTTTTTTTTTAAATGTATAAAAGCACAATTACTGCAAAAATATATTCAGCAGATATTGACTTATTTTGTTTAATTGTTACTTTGAGGCCATCTTGACTGTTTGCTGTTATTTATTTTGTGTTGACCTTTATTTGTGTGCGTGTGTGTTGATTAGGGGCAGATATCACAAGTTTTTCTTCTTTCTGTCCCATTTCATTTATTTTTCTTTTAAAGAATGAAATACATGTTTTGAATTGAATTGATCTGAAATGAATGTAGTAGACAGATGAACATTTATTTTTTGTACGGCTGTGATTGAAGAAATTCTTCAACAAAATGTGTTTGATTTTATATCTTTGAAGTACTCGACTGAAAAGTCAAGTATTTGAAACACAGCATATCAAAATCTGTTGGGATGAAATGTGGAGCCTTTTATCCAACGTCAATCAGAAATAATTGACTGCAAAGGCTTACCTAGGTCAAGTTTCCAGCGTATGGAATAAGAATCCAAGTGAGATGTGTGAACGTGGAACTAGTCGCCCACACTGCTGCCCTTGTTGAAAGGATCTTGATGTCACTGTGGTTTTAGGGGTTTTCCTGGTTAGATGACATCATCATGGCTTCCTTAGACTCAGCTGTGGGTGTCCAAAATTGTTCTCTGTGGGTGGGAGGCAATAAGACACCTGCCCTTTTCTCTTGTGTCTACATACCAGTGCTTAAGTGTTTGCATTAGACCTATGGAAAGCCATCCTGTGTGACTTCAACACGAAAAAATATCATTTTAATATAAAAGAAGTCACAGTTTCAATTGTTCTATGTTCCAATTTTAAACAAGCCGTATGCAACATTTTGGAATCTTATTTGTGTCAGCATTAGATTTTGTGATGATGAATATAATGCACACTAAAATGTAAACAGGAGCAGCAAATGTGGCCTTTAATTAAAAGGAAAAAACATGTTTATTTTTTTTTGCAGCACCAAACACATTATTACTGTATGTTATTGCCAGAACATTTCAAAATACTTCTACAACTGCAAAACTCAAAGCCTGTAATTATCCCAATAAAGAAACCAGTTCAGAATTTCCTCAAGTGTTATTCGCAGAACATTGTAAACATGTTACCGTAACTCCTCCCCATTAGCTATGGTAAGAAAATAGCAGTACAGCAGGAAAGAGTGAGCAGTGTCTCATTCTTGAAGACAACCCCCTCAAAATGACAGTTACGTATGTATCTACAGTTCTAGGAGTCCCGGATGACCGCCACAGGCAATGCCGAACAGCTGTCTGAGAATGCATACCAACAAAATTGAGTGGAACCGAATGGCATACAATATAACACGCATGAAGGTTCCAAGAGGCTGATTTTTTGGTGACACGGTCTCATATAGCCACCCTGGGTCACCCAGAGGTCACTGATGATGTTTGTTGTTGCATTCTTGGACTGCGCATGCACGAAGGACCATTTCGACCATTCTATTAGGCACCGCCTCTGGTGATCAGGAGGGGCAAAAGAGAACAGGTTGACTTTTGAGAGCATTAAAAAAAAAGGTATAGTGTAGTAAAGTGTTCTGTAATACTTGATCCTTACTATTACAGGCGCTCCCCTACTTACGAACGAGTTACGTTCCGAGCGATCGTTCGTAAGGTGAATTTGTTCGTAAGTTGCTTCAGTGCTATATTTTGTATTATAATTTATGTTTAAAGAGAATACGTACAGTACTGTACTACGTATGTTAGATAGAGAGAGCGAGAGACACACACAGTATGTACATGTACGTAATAAGATAAATAAAATGAAGTTTAACTTACTTTTGGAAGATGTACTCGATGCTTAAGGAGAGGAGGAGGAGGAAGAGGAGGACTTTATATCATGAGAGGTTCTTCGTTGTCGCTGGAATGGGCTTCAAAAGTTACTTCCTCCTCCGTAACTTCAATGTAGGAAGAAGTTGAGGGTCGAGGAGAAGAAGATGAGGGTTGATGAGTATCTTCCTTGGAGGATTTACTAGAAACTGGCCGAAAGAAGCGATCTAACGACGATTGCACAGTTTTCTTCTTTTTTCATCATAAATGATGCGGTAGCACTGTATGGCATCATTCAATTGATTTGCAACCTTTGTGCAACGTTCAATATTTGGGTCTTGCTGCTCGAAGAGTGCGATGGCTTCTTCATGGGGACAGGCGTTTCTTTCTCCTCCTCCTCGACACGTTGCTGAGCCTGGGTGAGCTCTCACAGCGCAAAGCGTCGATATTAGCGGCGGAAAGAAGCACTACAGTACTCGGAAAAAGGCGCGCAATACACAATCGAACTTACAGCATCTCTTTCCGAACATTTCTTGACATGCGCGCATGCGCGCAGACATGTTCGTATGTACCGTTGTTCGTAACTCGAATGTTCGTAAGTAGGGGAGCGTCTGTATTATAATTTTTTAAAGAAAGCATTTTCAAAATCTTGCGAAAAACACCCGGCGCCTGCTTTGAATTGTGAGAGAAAAAAAAAGTCTCCTTTTAAGTCACGGTTCAAGTATTGAATCCAATCTACTAAATCTGTATTAAACCCAGTTCAGAACATGAACATAGAAGAAGATTGGTGAACCGATCCTCTCTCTTACCTCCTTCAAGTCATGCAACTTTGAGGTCCAAGGGGTCATCAGCAGCTCATTGTCAAGCTAGCAATCACCGGGAAGGCGTTTGCCACCATGGAGAGTCTCGGCATCGTACTTTGCTCCAACCGCCCATTGGCTTCCATTGCTTTCCTCGGCCTCTATGTCACTCACCAAGGGGCGGTATCCCTCTCGTAATTTCACTAAAATTATATATTGTAGCCAATATATGTTTTTACAGGCATTGTGTAGAGTATATAATGCACACAGTAGGAAATGTGTTTCTGCTGTTCCATATTTAAAAAGTTGACTTCCATGTGATATTTTGAGAGCAGAATACCTCCTTGGCACATTGTATGCTCTGGGAACTTAACCTCTTGCATGGTACAGTTCACATTCCAAATCCAGTTTCATCAGCTTGATTTATTTCTCACCCTGAGGTCAGTTCTACAGGGAGCGTTTGGATCACGATTTCTGGTGAAGAATCAAGTGAGAGGTGATGATTGCCCATGGAAAGGAATGTTTATGTTTGACTTTGGAATCCAAAATAAACAATGTCCTCTAGAATTCAGGTGGCAATAAGTGTGCATTGTAATTCAGTGTTAAATTTGACAACCTGTTCTACCAACTGAGCCACAGCTTCTCTAAATTCAGTGAGAAATTAATGTGTTTGAATGAGGTGAAAGTTTTCTTGGAATGCACACAAAAAAATATTAAAAGGCAAATCTGATCAAGGATATTTAAAGGTTGAATCACAACATAAGAGAAAAGGATTGTAATTGTAAAACATAAACATATACTAATCCTAAATTCCGGGGGTAGACAACTAACTCATTTTGATATACTGTAGCAGCTACTTAAAATACAATAGACAGTGTGTACAAAAATAGACATAGGACTTCTTTTTTTTTTTTTTTTTTACATGTACACATGCATGTCATGCTTTAAAATTAACTCATGCACGTCAAAGAAACTTGTTTCTCTCAATTCAATTAAAAAAAGGCAGGATGGTCTACTGTCTGACCACCTATAATATTAATTTTTACACTTTGTTGTCTATTTTCTAAATAGCTTTCTGAATGAGACGACAACACCATGTATCACTCTCTATTTTCATCAATAATGGTCTGTGATCCATCCTATCAAACCTGTTTTGCAAATCAATATACAAGCCAATAGATACTCATTATTTTCATTTACATTTGCAATTTCCTCTACCATTTGCATCACTGGCTAACTATTGGTCATATTTTCCCTAAACACACACTGGTTTCCTTTATTTATTTATTTAATAAACAGATTTAATTGTTCTACCTTTCTGTAATTTTGTAAAATTAGAGAAAAAGGGAAACTAGTTTATACTTTTTTTTTCTTCATTGTTAGAAATTTAATGGAATTATTTTCACTAATTTCCACCTATAAGGAAAACTTCCTTGTTGAAAAAATAGGCTAAACACTTTTTTAAAATAATAACTTGGATCATTTGCTGTATATGGCATCCATTCAGAATAACATGATGTATCACCTTTCAGATCGTTTACATATTATTTTAACTCTCTTCCAGTGTTTATTTTTTATAAAGCTGTTACTTTTCCCCCATCTTGTACACATTTCTGATAACGTAGTTTTTTTTGCATGCCTTTCATTATTAATGGTTTCCCTCTGTGTACATTCTTTACCTTGAACCTTCTAACTGTATAGTTAGAAAAATTCTAAAAATGTGAACAAAAAAATCATATAAATTATTAATCATCAACATAACCTCATCCCAATCATAATTTAGAACATCCATCTTTAATTAATCAATTCCATCAAGTGTTCTTTTTCATGGTCAAAAAGAGGATTCAAAAAGTGTGCCTGGGTGACGGGCATAGTTTGATTGCCATACAACTTCCTTCCTTCTCAAACAGGTGATTAATCCAGATAGAAGGACATTCAATACAGTCGGACTCATTACACACCCCAACGTAGTTGTTCCAACTCCGAGTCATTTTTGCTGGCACACAATGTCAAATGTCCTCCGGTCTGTAAGAGCTTCCTTCCCTGCTAGTAGTAACCGGAGACTGTGCATGTCCACCTTTGACCCAGAGTTAAGAACACAGGAAAATAATTTTGATCTACTGCATATACATTTTTTTCACAGACTACAAAATTGGCTGGCACGTTAGTCTGGCTTGCAATATTTGCTGAGAGCTTTCTGTGTGTTCTCACTGAGCTGGTGTAGAGACTCCAGTGTCCTCCAGGCTCCAACATTCTAAAAACATGCATGTTCGGTTGATGATATACTAGGGATGTAACGATAACAGCAATATCGTGATATAACTGCCACAATATGTCGTCGTCGTTGTGTCACGAATCACGGTATTAAAAGCAGCACATCTGTTAAAAAAGTTGGGTTGATTTCCATTTGTGCAGTTTAATTTTCACAAGGCATGTTTTGACCCTTCTATGTTTAAAATACACGCTAATGGTCACATAAAGGGGAACGTAATATGCTTGTGAACAGAGTCAATATGTGTAGGAACTCAATGTGTGTGTGCATTAGCAAGTAAGTGCCTCAATATATATTGTATTTATATATTTTTATATATAATATTTATAATATTTTTACAATATTTTTCATTGATGTAATGTCCAAAAGCAAACTATTTTTTTTTTTACTATAATGTGACCTTTTTTTTGTATCGCCAACCTCACCTCAATATCGTGATAATTATCGTATTGTGATGTTTGTTTTTTTTCCTTATTTTTTTTTTTTCTGGTGTGTTGCGTATTGTGATGTTTGGATATCGTTACATCCCTATGAAACACTTTAAATTACCCAGAGTGCATGTGAGTGTAAATAGTTGTTTGTCTAAATGTGTCCTTTGTGAGATTCCGTCTCTCTTTAAAGTCAGTTGAGATTCTCAGGGGCTCCCCAGTTTGCCACCTAGTTTGCCTATTTCCCCCGCTTCAATGTTATTTTCAAGTATATACAATAAGTCGCACACTAATGCAATGCGAGGAGCTGATGGGCTCACTCCTCCAACTCATTTGACACACAATCCTACTGAAAAGTATCAAATGCAATTCAGCATTCAGGATTCGACTCAATAGTTTCTTTCATGCAGGGATTGTGTGACACTGTTGTAATATTAAGCCCACTATAATGTGTCCTTGCTGGCTGACGCAGAACTTATCATCGGTAGCAAAATGGTGCACCAGTTGCATGACATTCCGTAATGGAGGTGTAATGGAGTTTGTGTCAGCACTTTTGCAACTTTGAATGAGCTGCTCTGTCCCAAGTACACTGGCACTCGTAACGACTGTGTGCAGCTTACACAGAGATGGAAAGTGCAACAAATTCAGCTGTCATAGTGAAATGATTGTGTAGTGAAAAAACAAACAAAACATAAATATACTTTTTGGTAGTTGCAACCATAATTTAGATCCTAACTTGCAACACAAAGGATGCAAATATGTAAATAGGCTGATGAAAATAAAAGAACAAACCATACACATTGCTAGAGTAGCTCTCTTAATCATTAGGAAGGTGACTTGAGCAAGGCCGTTGCTCAGGTCACTGCAATTTGTCCTGGCTTTGGCGTCTTCTTATCTATCTGCACTCTGGCATACTTATCTAGTTGAAACCAGTTAAGGCCGTCAGGTCACCCATGTCTCGATACACCATTCCAACACTGGAAGTCGGAAAATGTCCGGGCATCGGTATGCAGCGTCCATTTTCGGTGGATTCGACATTTCAAATCGGTATCGGCCGTTGTGACATTTGATCACTCTGATTGGGTGTTAGCTAGCAAATCAGTGCATGTGGCAAGAACAGGACGTGACACTATCTAACAGTAAACCTTTACAATTTAGCTCATTTTGCACATTATCACCCTTTGCATCTGGACATAATTATAAGAACAGAAGACAAATTCATCCCTATGGTTCAAGAGAGACCGGAATTTTATTACATTACAGTGGGGTATGACTATGGAGTGATTAAAGCCAAACTATGACAAGACATGGAGACGCAACTGGATATATCAGGTAGATTTTACTTTTATATTACACTTTACTCTGTAAAGAGCCTGAGGGTGTGCTTCCTGAGGGAATACATCATGAGTATGCATTGTTTACATTTTTATATCTACCATTCCGGCTGCCTTTTTCTTCTTCTCACGCATGCTTATAAGTTACTTAATTATTGCCGTCAGTGTCTGTCTGTTGCGGTGTGTACATCCGTCAGTTTTCTGGTGTGATGTATCGACGGTCATGAAGACGCCACAGGAGGTAGGCGTCGATCAAGTTTAGCTGACGTCAGATTGGTGTATCGAGTAGTGCTGCAACGGATCACAAAAGTCTTGGATCGGATCATATGCCAGGGACCAGATGTGAAACTCATTTACAGCTACCAGTCAGGCACTCGTTGGTAATGCTAACAGCTAGCTGCTAGCCAGTAGACACTTACATCGGAGACTTCTGCCGTATCATACAATGACGACGTAATTAATTAGCGTTTTTTTAACGTCTTAAATTAGTGATTGAATATGAGTTTGGTATATTGTTGTGTTGATGTTGGTTGCAACTTTAATGTCAATCAAAACTACGATAAAGAAATCCTAAACGTCTAAAGGGGAGGTCAAGCTAGCCTTCACTCGACGACGTGGGCCAACTTCAAAGTAAAAGTTTACTAAGGCTATTTGTATTGCCGTCAATGTATTATCTGGTAAACTTTATTTTGAAGTTAGCCTTAGCGTAGGCGGCATGTTATGTTGAGTATGTTTCAGCTTCCTTGAGATGTCTGAATGGTGTCGAAACAAGAATCTTGTATCATTAATTTGAGGACCAATTTCACCCCAAGTTGCCAAAATGCTCCCATAGATGCGACTTGATGATCCACAAGGGGTTTCAACTTCCTCTGCTGCTATTATAGTGAATGTGGACTGATCATGTTGCTTTTGTGTAAATGTGCAGTTTGTTTTTATTTTTTTTTCTACCAACCAATCCGTGGATCGTCCGCGATCCGAACCGTGGGGCCAGATCCGAACCGACCACGGATCAATAATGAACCGTTGCATCACTAGTATTGAGACCTTAAGAGTAGAAATCATTTTGGACTTGGTCTTCCGCATCCAGCAGAAAAAGCTCCACAGCTGTGTAATCGATCTTTCTGGCATCCAGTAAATAGTTAACTGAGAATTTGCAGCTTCCTGGTTGAAATTAGTATAGCAAGTATTAAAGTTAAAAGAATCTGTGAAAGTTCCCATTAGAACTTTACAACAGTAACATATTACCTTTACAGTGTGTTTTTGTAAGTTTACTGTCTGCAGACACCTGGATGTCCACAGCTGCTGTCAAGAACACTAAGACAATTCATATGCACTTTTCTACAAATAATCAGTTTTACAGCTCTCTTTTCCTTTATGACTTTTTACAAGTGAAGTCATACAAACTCAGCTGGCATCTGACTTTTAGTCCAATTTTATGTACTATGTGACTGAGATCCGTCACATGGTGCACTTTAACTTTATACAGAAACAATCATTGCTCTCGCTGTGGATATACTGAAAATAGATACTGGCCATAAGGAGGGCTCTAAGACTTTTCTTTAGATCTTTCTTCAAAATGCTTATTTCTTTGTCATGTAAAAAGAGGGTTCACTTATCGTTTCATAATCCTCCATATGTGCTCATGGCATCTCTGTTGCACACCATCCAAATCAGATTAATGACATCTTGAGAGCAGACTTTACTAAATGTAAGCAGTATTTATTTTCAAACATGAAGCATGAAACATGGTTATATGATAAATCCACCCTCACATATTTTATATTGAGCCAGCATTACTCATAGGAACTTTAAAATCATATTTCATTACAACATTAGTCCTATGAGCGCTTTTATTTGGGTTACACTCGTTTGACATCTGTGAGAGACAGCACTGGGTGTTGAATTTTTGGAAATATCAAGGTTTTAATGTGCAGAGAAAATTGAAAATAAAAAAAAAGATCCGTCATTGGGTTGATGTGCATATGTCAACTAACCAAAAGGATTTCTAATAGGTCTCTTTGTGCCAGCCCCCCAAGCTGTTTGTTTATATCAAATATCAACACTCCTCATATCGGATGTGGCCATTGTATGTCACAAAATCAACAAATTATATTGAGTTCAAATTACATAATGCAATCAAAAATGGTCCAGTAAATTAATCCAATGAGTTGTGGCTTGATGATAGATCTCCAAGGAGCAAATGAACGAGGTGTCTTCACAAATCGCTTCACTTTGCCACATCCAATATGGCTGCAGTATCAATGTACTCAAGCCTGTGTAAACATTGTCTATGGTACTACTTGCCAGCATTTGTCACAAAGGGACTGGCAGCGGCAGTGCTACACAAATAGAATACAGTAGCATCTGTGGACTGCTGAAATATTGGTCGGCTGCGCAAATTGACATAATGCAAAGCTCCAGCTGGGTATACATTTGTGTCATACTATACGTACTGTATAATCAAATTTTTGATTCTTTGACTGTGACTTGACTTTTTCAATTTTCTGAACTTTGGCACACACCACTTCGTTGCCATGCCTCATTGTGTGTACACTACTGTATATACTCACTTAATATTGTACGTTAAACTATTAACTATTACTAGATCACTAACAAAATGTATATGGCATAGAGTGATTCAATCTGAGGCCAATTGGGGATGCAGGCTCCACATTACCTCCAAAATGGTACCATCCAGAAAGCTTTCAAAAATAAGTTCCGGAATCCTGGAGTTCTGTCCACCCACTTTATATAGACGGAACTTGGTAGTAAAGTTAGACTCACCCCAAAACACAAAACTCTAATAATTGAACTTCACAACTGTCGTGCCTTAAGCGATACACATTTCTCTAAACTAGTGGTGATAGGAAATGTGTAAAATTGAATGGGTTTACAAATTCAGTGGCTTTATCTAATTGTTTAAATTCTGACTGGGTATTTCAGGACAGATGGATGACATTAGACATCCATGCTTTAGAATTTTCATCAACGCATGTGCATTGCATGCAAAAATGTCATGTGTGGTATCTTTGAAGTTTATGCAACAGTACGTATGTTGCACACATGCTCTCATATGCTGTGATGTATAAGCCAACTTTACAGACAACAATTAATTTTTCTCCTTAGCATTGCGCTCGGTGACAGGGCCTTGCAGCATTTCTTGTGTGTGTGTCTGTGTGTGTGTGTTGGTGGTGTTGGTGGTGGTGGTGGGGTGTGGGGGGGTTAATACCATATACATATGGAAAGTAACAGACTCCAGGGTGATGGGACTTTGATTGACCTTTTTAAGTTCCTTATACTTGGCTGTTGCTCAGAGAGCGGCAGACACATGACTCCCATCACCGTGGTGATAATAACTATGCTGCCTTCTTTTTTTTTTTTACTATGCTGCTTTTAAGTGCACATGTGGACTTGGCTCACTTGTGCCGTTAGATGCAAACAGAGCAACGGGAGGTCAACTGATACTGTGAGGGGCCACCAAGCGTTTGCAGCGTACGAAGCTAAGTGTTTATGTTGACTATCATGTGGTGGTGTTGTCGCCACAAGTGCAGTGGAAACACTCATCTGACTGAGGGAAGCACTTTTTTGTTCTCGGGGACCTTTCAGCATTCCCATTAGTTATTTGAATGCAGCCTAGATCACTTGCAGATTTTTTTCTGGTGCTCTTGAATGAATACGGCCTATGTGATTATAGATGGCTGCAGTCGAAATGTATCGTACCCTTTCACCTCCAGACAACAGCTGTCTGTGGTACAAGGAGCGTTGGCGCTTGACTGAAAGAGAAGACTTACCCGTCACCACAATGGCCACTTTCTTTATGTGGTGAGATTCCGGTTGCTGTCAGTGAGCCAGCATTCCCCACAACTACGGGAGAAACCAGCTTTGTGCTGAATGTCAAGTATGCATGCGCTCGCTTGAAAGCATCAAAACAAACTTGATGGGAGTTGACACAATAATTTCCCTTTCAGGACGTTAGTGAGTAGCGAATTCACACACACGCACGCACACAATATTACATCATCATATTTATTGCATTAGTTTAAATGATTTGCAGTAATAAATAACTTGTAAAGCAAGAACAACATGTAGCGTAATTGTAGTTAAAAACGTTCTACTGCTTGTTGGAGCAACTTCTGTCATGATGCTGCTGCAGATGACACTCACTTAACTACAATAACAGGCACAGTTGATCAACAGCAGAGCATAATCTTGAGTTTAAAACCCATCCACATACAGTAAATGAAGGGGTTACTGACATCATTTGAGTTTTTGTGTGTGTGTGTGTGTGTGTGTGTGCGTGTGTGTGTGCCATTGTTCCTTCTACAGTACTATTATGCTGGACCTGGTGCTGGGCCTATATAGATACACCTTAAAAATGGATTGGTCAAATTTTTCAAAAACAAGGTTAAATTTGACCAATCTGGCTGGTAGTTATGTGTCCGACAGATCCTTTGGTTAAATCAACCACTCTAGAATGGTAGGTGTTTTCAACCAATATATATTATATATATATATTGGTGATTGGGCCAACTGTTACAAATTGTTCATTCTGACCCCAAGATATTGGCTGATCTGTGTTAGAGACTGACATTTTTTTGGGAATCCCACTGGTTGTTACACCTACCTAAGTGGGGAGAAATTCACTCTCCGCATTTGACCCATACCATGAGGAAACGGTGAGCAGCAGCGGGGGCTTGTGCTCGGGAATCATTTTGTGATTTAAGCTCCCAATTCCAACCCATAATGCTGAGTGTCAAGCAGGGAAGCAAATGGGTCCCATTTTTATAGTCTTCGGTATGACCTGGCCAGAGATTGAACCAACAACCTCCCAGACTCAGGGCAGACACTCTACCTTTAGCCTGGTTCGGGTATGGGGAGGGGGTAGGGACTTTCACAGGAACTGTCCTCTCAGCCGGCCCGCTTGTGGCTGTGTCTCCACTGCGTAGTACGACCCATTTCACGACGTCACGAGTTTTGATCGACACGTAAACGCCGTGCGACGGTTTCTCCCGTGACATCACCCAAGCACCGCGCGACGAAAATCACGAGTAAAAAGAAAAACTTTAGGTGGTTGCTTTTTCTCTCTGTTTTTTATTTAATGTACTTGGCGTGGATGGATGGTTTGAGTGAGAGGAGATGTTGTTTAGATGAAGAATTTGAAAAGGCTAACTGTAGAATGGAACAAAAATAGGTAAGATAATTTTTTATACCAAATAATTTTTAGCCAATCAGCACAAAAGCCCGATCGGGAGTTTATCGGGCTGGCGGAGTACCTACCCTCGAGTAGGACCGCTGCTCGTCCCCGTAAGTTCCTGTAAATGTGGCCTGGTTGGGAAGGCTCCTGCAGCACATATGGGCCTGGCCCTGTAAATTTACTCCGAAGTTCCTGCAGGGAATTGGGCTCTCGTGATCTATCTAGACACACATTTCCATTTTTAAACACTATATTGTACTCATAATAATTAATAAATACATTTAGAATACAATAAATTGATACAATACATATATTTCCAAGTAATCTATCTAGACATCCTTTCTATTGTAACCAATTTCATTGTTTGTCTGGCTAACCAATAAAATTGGTATGCCCATAACCACCATGTCTGACCAATCTATTGGTTAATCAAGCCAATATGAGCTTAACCTACTAGTTATTTTAACCAATCAAATTTTAGAGTGTACCGTGTTAGTATTTATTTTCCATTTGAGAAGTTTGTTTTTGTAAATAACAGATTTTACACAGACATATTTTGGGTTATAAAGGCGTATTGGTGTATTGGACAAGTGATTACTGACGAACTGAAGAAATTACAAGTATATCAAGTCAGAGGATAAATACAATAAACTGATCTTTCCAACATTAGATTTTTTCTATTTTCTTGCAGCTTGTCCACATTAAGGTTAGAGATGAGCTGAAGACTATCCTAGCTGACTTTGAGTGAGATGTGTTAGACCACGTGTGAATAGTTGTCAAGGGCCACACCAATAAGCTAACCTCACTTGTGTTCAATATTCATTTCATGCATTCATATGATGCAGGCAGCATGCTGGCCAACTGGTTAGAACATCAGCATCACAGTTCAGAGGTCGTGGGTTTGTATCCGGGTTTGATCTTCCTGTGTGAGTTTTCTCCAGGAACTCAGGTTACTTCCCACATTCCGAAAATGGGCATTGAAGGTTAATTGAATTTGTCCTTAAGGGTGGATGGTTATTTGTCTATGTGTTGTCTATTACTGTCCTGCTCACATATAAACATAATAATATCACTAAAACATTGTAAGAAAGACAAGGGTACGTTTAATTATTGTGTAGTTTCACAAGTTCTGTTCTTAACTGCTCAGACTAATTGCTTTACATTTTCAACAGATCACTCCTATTTCCAATGAGGTGACACCCCAACGATCGCTCAAAGCCCAACAGCTGGAATGAGGTGTTGCAATTCGCTCTCTAGAGTTTCTGTCTGGCATTAGGAGAGGCATTGTGATGGATGGCAGACTCAACGGTGGTGCCCCAACTGCAGCTGTTGCGCTTGTGTTTCTTTGTCAGCCACTCTGCAGCCAATTAGTGGGTGGTGTGTTTTTCAACTACATTGTTGTTGGTCCAAAACCAAAACCCAAGACACCTCCAAGCTCTAGCACAACATCCAATATCAGGTTTCCTGTCCAACATGATGCTTTCACACTGACTTCATTTGGAATTTTTGGGGGGTGTTTATATTTGGAAATCTTATGCTTGGCTGCTCCGGCTTTTATGGATGGAGAAACACTGGATTAGGTCATGGAACTTCCTTTGGCAAATCTTGTGCATTTAGACCACCAAGACTACATTAAAGGAAAAAAATATTTATTGAGGGATTTGGATCAATGGTGGCACCTAAGAAAACCACATAGCCTGGCACAGCACTCCTGAAAGGTGCTTGTGGGTCAGCACCAATTGTCACAGAGCGGCAAGATGACCCAGATGCAAAGACATGCAGAGTTGAATGTTTTGTGACAATGACATTGTATGACAAATTCTTGTGACTAGCTCCAAAGATACGTTCCAAGCCCCCTCGCAATAGGTGAATTTCCTTGAAGTAGAGATGGACCTTTTTTAAATTAGTATTTTTTAATTTAATTTATTTTAGTTTTGGGGGATTTACGTGTCTATTAAAGGGGAAGGCAACCCCCTGCTCCCCCCAAAATTTAAAATTTAAATATTGCCAATAATATGTTCTATGCAGCCCACTAGTCTAAGTACGGTATTTTGGGTAATATTGCGTTAGTGAAGTATGAGTAAAGCAGCAAAATCTTCAACATTTTTTGACAATAACATGTTATATGTGACCTCACTAGTCTAAACATGACATTCTGATTAATATTACATTTGTGGAATATGAGTTTTGCAGCAAAATATAGCTGTTTTTATCAATATCAGAAGGTGGCCATTTTGCCAATTTTTGTCGAGTGAAAATGACATCCCAATTACTCAGGTCTCAGGTAACAACCAATCACAGCTCAGCTTCAGAAAACAGGTGAGCTGTGATTGGTCGTAGTCAGAGCTATGAGCAACTGTGATGCCATCTTCAGTTGACGGCAAGTGACAAAATGGCCGCCTCCTGAGATGGATAAAAACGGCTGGATTTTGCTGCATAACTCATATTCCACAAATGTAATATTAATCAGAATATCATGTTTAGAGTAATGAGGTCACATATAACATATTATTGTCAAGAAATGTTTAAGGTTGACTTCCTCTTTAAGCCATTCGATGTTCATTAAGGGCTATACAAATAAACTTGACTTGACCTTTGCCGCATGAAGACAGAAAATAACATGAAAATGCCGCAGAAAAAAATGCATTGAATTTACCGTAGGCGAGCACAGTATGGGGTTATTTTTATAAATAGTTGGATCTTTTCTATATAAATGTATGGAATATATTAAGATGAGATACATAGAGAATATTCTGTACATTGTTTCAGTAAAAAAAAAAACAGATGCACATATTTAATCCATATCTAAAATAGCATTTTTGCCATACATCTGGTTAGGTCCTATGAGGCCCCAAAGCAGCACTGAATTCAAGTTTTGGCCCTTTCCACCATTTAAGTTACCTTGCTTTAGATCGTGCAGATTGCTGGAGATCCAACATTGCATTGATGAATCGACGATACTGTTTGTTGCAATAGCTTTTGTGTCTGGCATTTAGAAAATTTTCCTGACATCTTCATCATCTTTCATTTTGCCTGATATATTGGAGTCTGCTCTCACTTTTCAGATGTAATATTAAAGTATTTGCATATACTGATCCCAGGCGGAGCAAAATGAACTGTGTGGCAATTTTGCCTGTTGTCAAATGCTATACTGGATGCGCCCAATTATTAGATGAACTTAAATCTGTTTGTAAATAAATGAATTTAAAAAAAATCCAGATGCAAAACTTAACTAAACCAAGCTCATTGGCTCTTCAGTGTGTCCAGTTATTCTGGTTAATATAAAATATGCAGTTTGAAAACTGATGATCTTTCTCATGGTCAAAATGTTATTGATGTTTTTAGTCATCATTGTCATCTTAAAATGTTGATGCGAGGTCCAAATAGGCCCTCTCCTCCGCCCTAATGTCTAATGACCTCAATTTTACCATGTACAAAGACTTTCCTTGCTGTGCTCTTTGCTCACTGGCCTAAACCACAGGAGAGCCTCCTTTACTGAGAACAGAGATCATTGTTGAATGTGAGCCAACTCACATTGACAAAGCGAGGTATAGGTACTGGACAAAAGTAAAGTGGACTGTTATTGACTTACATATAGTGTCTGCTTTTATTTTTCACAAGACTGCAGTTAGATAAAGAGATTAACAGAAGGTTAACCAAGTGTAACTTCCTTTTGAGCTGTCTTTGGATAGGATGGCACTGCAGAGTCGTTGTCCTTGTCTAGTCTGACATCCTGCTCTCCAGAGAGTCTGTTTGAGGAAGTTACTCAAAGTGTCTCAATTCTTGTCACGTGGGTGTTCGCTTCGCTAGACTCAACTTCTCTGGCTCTGCACTGTTTGCAATGCAATATTGAGGAGAGCTCAACATTGCAAGAATATCTCAGTGTCCACATAAAATGGTTCAAAAGAACGTAATGAATGATGTTCATTTATTTGTGAGTTTAAATTGATATTTTAAGTGTAAAACAATGCAAGCAGAAATATTTTTGGTGTTACCTAAAAAAAAAAATACAACTAAAATGTTTAAAAATCACAAAACACACCTTACACATTCCTCCCCTCATTTCGACCTGGTTGCATCCAATTTTTTAAAATTTTTTGGGGGGGACTGTTGACCCCAAGTATTTAAATTCCTCCACCCTCGCTATCTCTTCTCCGTGTAGCCTCACTCTTCCTTCTCCACCCCTCTAATTCACACACATTGCGGTACCTGTATATGCTTACTCTTTAGCCTTACTTACTGGCAATTCTGCATTCCACACTTTTCCATCCCATGCCTCCACCTTTCTAAATGTGTTCTTCCACCTGCTCCCTGCTTTCACAACAGATCACAACATCATGGTCCGTGGGGATTCCAGGATAACCACATCTGTCAGCCTATCCATCACAATTGCAAAGAAGGGGCTCAGATGTGATCCCTGATGCGCTCCCACCTCCACCTTATACTCATGTCACACCTACATCATACCTCACCACTGTTCTACAATTATCACATATGTCCTGTAGTATTCTAATATACTTATCTGGCACCAAGGTTATTTTTAGTTAACCAAAACTAACAAAATAACTAATACCAAAATTCAAAAAACATTTTCATTAACAAAATAAAATAAAAATGCTTTAAAAAGAAGAAGAAGGAGTAGGGAAACGGTATGGGATATTTTTTTTTTTATAGGTTTTAGGTGAACTAATGAATGCACGCACGCACGCACGCACGCACGCACATACACATATTCACCCACATACAAAAAAAAATAATACAAAAAAAAATATATATATATAAAAAATAAAAAAAAATAAAAAAAAGGAGAGCAATGATGATGACATGTCAAATCGGTAAAATTACCGAATGATCAATACTGAGCTCTCCAGAAAGAAAAAAAAAAAAGAAGAAGGAAGAAAACTAACTGAAATTACATTTTACATGAGCCTTTGGGGTTGATTTTAAATGTGATTTAAGTATATTTAATTCGATATTAAGCGGGATTAGGATCTTGCATGACAGTATGTCGCACAGAAGTGACATCTTCTAGCAGCAGACAATAGAAAAACACCTTCAGATGACTTCACTTCGAGGTGACAATTTTGCGTGTTGACTTTTGGCTCCAATGTCTTGCCTTGTTTGCTTTTTCATTTAATTCAGCCAAAATGCAACACTTGGTAAGAAGTGTGCTGCTTTTTTCATTTTACCATGGTGTTTATTAAATATTGCACACATAATCCAAAATATTTTTTTTCAACTTGAACTACAACTAAACTAAAACTAAGCATTTTTTTTTTAAATAACTAAAACTAATAAAACTAACAGAGTCACCCTGAAAACTAACTACATTTAAAAACCAAAAATGAAACAAAAACTAACTATAATGAAAATTCCAAAATTATAATAACCCTCTCTGGCACTTGAGTTGTCCTCATGTAGTACCATAGTTCCTCTGTAAAGTGCCCTTTCATAGGCTTTTGCTAGATTCACAAAGGCACAATGCAGATATGCATTTTTTGTAGGACTATTTCCTATCAACACCCTCATCGAGAAGGCAAATAACGCAAAACCATACCGTTGCTCTCAAATGTTCACTTTTGTCTTGAGTTTAGCCTCCACTACAATTTCCCATTTTCTATGAATCCTATTCAGGTTCATGGGTGAGCTGGACTCTATCCTAGGTTACTCAGAGTTGGTTAACACTCTGGAATGGGAGAACTAAGGCAGGCACAGACAGCTATTCACACTTGCACAAGGGCCAATCTATATCAATATGCATATTTTTGGAATGTGGACGGAAACCGAAGTAGCCAGAGAAAAAAAACATGTAAGCATGGGGAAAATATGCTCCAGACAGAAAGACAAAGATGCACAATGCCCAATCATATTTTAGTTCAAAATGTGATTAATGAAATTGTTTATACGCGTAGATTTTTGTTTAGTGTGATAGAAAAATCGGTTCCCATATTTTTCTTTGTACAGAAGAAGCCTGTGAGAAAAGTTTTGGCATCTTTTTTTATTTTTTATTATGATATTTCAAGTAGCGTCTACAAAAGGCGTGGCAGCTTTTTTCGTCAAGATAATGGTTTTAGTTCCTACGGCTGTGAAGACATGATGGCGCATGATGATGAACAAGAGGCCCCACTGATGTGAGCAAGATCAAGTGGAATGGTGTTAAGCAACAGGAGAGCTTTTGTTTTTCCGTGAGGTGCCGGGTCCGAGGTAGCATGGGTCATGTGAATTGTCAGTGTTCATCATCACAGCCAGCTTGGACATCATTGTTCCATGACAACAACATATCAACATTTCGTGACAGTGTTCTGATGGGACATGCCCTATAATGTTACGCTCATCAAGTTAAAATTATTTTCTCTCAGTAACGAACGGATGATTCCATTAATTGTATGTAAAAAGACAGAGATTCTTAAATAGATGAGCACATGTGTGTGCTCCATCCAGATCTTGGCTTATTCCAATGCCTCCCTCCTGAGTTGCTTGAAATGGAAATGCATTTTGGGATTTTCAAATCTTCTGCCAAGAAACCATGCAGCCATGTTCCTTGCAGTGCAGTTTGGAATCAAGATCAAACGCAGCTCAACTGCACTACGTTATTGGAAATGAGAAGATCTGAGTCATCATCTCCTCAATAGGAGGTGGACAAGGCCGTCTGTTTGTCGGTCAGAATTTACTGCTTCATTGCTGATTGATTTGTCAGTTTCACAACACACTTTTTTGGGGTCACAGAATATTTATTCATAGAACAGGTTCTGACATTTATTAATAAAGACATGACGTTGCAATTAGTTATGAGCAAACAAGTTTGCTTATGTTGAAATATAACCGAAAGAACACCAATGCTGTTAGAATGAGCCTGATAGCCTTAAGGTCCAATTTGTAGAACTGTTGTATATGATGTTTTTCATGCACACAACCCATTGTCATTCATATTATAACTAAAAGTTATTTGAAACGGAATGGGACAAAGTATGATAAAGCTGCTTGTTCAATTAATATGTAAAACTATACAGCAGATGAAGACAAAGAGGGACAGTGAAAAACTGAAAAGCTTTTTTTCTTCTTCTCCTGATCCTGCAGGTCCTGCATGGTACATTGTCTTCAAGGTAGAATAAGGGCACCGACTATCCTGTTAGAAATCAATATTGTCCATCCTGCACACTGGTCACTTCAGGCTTAATGGTGCTTTATGATGCCAAAAAAATCCTTGTTGATGGCATTTCATATTTACCAACACAGTCAACTGGTGTCTGTATAATGCAACAATATAATGCTATCAACAAACCTGGAAAAACGTCTACACTAAATGTTCCATGGGATGAGAAAAACAGTAATCAATAAATTCAGGTACTAGAAAGCACAAAAATAAATTCCTACTCTTAGAAACGTGTGTACATGGTCATTTTTGTTTTTGTTAATAGAACACATTCCTCAAAGCACATCAAATGGTAAAAGACCAAAAGCTTCGCCGGGCGGAATTGTAATAAATGCAACAGAATTATGAACAAAGTGCTTAGTGATCGGATGGACTTTGGCAAACATTTCTCTGTGGTAGAACTAATCTGAAGTCAGAAATAATCTTATTGGTTGAGTTAAGTGGCAGGGACAGAAACAAGCAGCTTTTGCTGTGTGAAATATTGGCAGTCCATTCAAAGGAAGCTTAGAAACGCAGCTGCAATTTCAGAATATTGCTACTCGAGGATAGTTGGCCAGACAAACAGCAGAAATTGAATTTCTCGAAATAGATTATGGCTACATCGCATCCCTAAATTGACCTGAACGGACTGGACAGCACTGAGCTGTTGGCTTTCACTTTTTCAAGAATAAAATCAGAGCAGTTTAAAAACCTATTTCTAATTCTAAATGATGTTAATTGGAAACAGGCAAAAAGTAATTTACAAGATTATGCATCATTTTGCAGTCTGAAAGCATTACAGAGTTAGAAAGTGTCTAAAAGTGGTACAATGAAAGACACGTCCTTTCTGTATATGTATACTAAGTGTGTGTGTTATGTGTTGAAGAATGGTGGACCACAATGAAGTTGCCATATTTGTGCTTGTATGGCTTGTCCAGCGCAATCGAGTCACATTGCTTAGGAATGGCAGATTTTAAACTCTAACATGAAGTACGCCATGGAAGGACAAGTGTTTGTGTCACAGATGAGAGCATCAACTTTTGGTCTGGCCTGCATATTACAAAGGTTTCAACTGTTTTTGCTGGTGTTTGTTATTGTTTTGATTTTTTCTTTTTCTCAAAACGTTTTTATGTAAAATGTCAATACAACTCTAATTTTGCTGTGTAAACATTCTTATACTTGCATTGTACATATTACAACTGTTTTAGCTAGAAGTCACTTATGGCATAGCTATTTATTCTTTCATATTCCCACTCAGTAACGTATACAGTATATAGTGAATGTGAATGGTTGTCTGTCTCTGTAAGTGCCCTGTGAAAGACTGGCGACAAGTCCAGGGTGTAGTTCGCCTTTCACCTGAAGTCAGCTGGGATAGGCTCCAGCACCCCAAGACCCTGAACAGGATAAGTGGTGTTGACAATAGATGGATTTGATTAGAATTCATGTTTTTAAAAAAAGTTTTTTTTGTGTGTGTGTGCATTAAAGCATGCGATGTGTCCTGTAAGTATTTTGGCAAAATACAGTATATACTGTCACTCAACTGTGACAATATGGAACAGAGCTGTTTTCTAGAGCAAAAGTTTTTGATGAAGGCTTAAACTTAATCAGCACTAGTTAGTCCTATTTCTTGGCTTGTCATTCTCCATCCTCCTCTGCAAAGGTTATAAGGCATGTGAAACTATGAAAATGTAAAATGCAAGCCTGGAATTCCCTTTAAGTGGCTCATGTCACTAATTCTATAGACACATCGGAAAGCTTTTTGATAGCCTCCTGATGAAGAAAGAAAAATATTCAATTTCCATTGAAAAAAACCTGACACTGATGAGACAGGAACTTGTCAAACTGAATGTGACAAGCCACAATGTTTCTGGGAGAAGGTCCTGTGGAAAGATGAAACTAAACTGGAACTTTTTGGCAAGTCATTTCTAGTTTCCATTTTCACCTACTGCGAAACATGAATGAGACCGTGGCATCCAGTCTTCAATCTGTGCAGGGCACAAAGGTTCTAAAAAAAAAAGTTGCCAATGTGTCTATTTTTTTCTCCACTACCCAAATAGTTAGCCAGCCTGCTGACATTTCATGAATGAACATAATATAATATATCTACATGAGCTCTGCCTGTTAACCTTCAAACTCAACCTGTAAGATTATGTACATAGTCTCCGTCCAATCAACAGTGAGGTCAGTTGTTTGAATAACATGCATCGATACTGGAAGTTAAGGTACGTCTACGTACTACTGAGCACTTCTGGTCCATATCAGCAGGCATGCTGTGAGCTTGCTGTATTTGTGGCTGTTGTCACTGTTCAACAAAGTTTATCCGATATGTGAGCTGATGGCCATTGTCCCAGGCATACAAAACCTTCTCCTTGGGGTTATAATCGATTTGTGTGGTGAATGAGTACTCATTGGTAAAGGCCAGACGTGGGACGGCCTCTGTGTTGGTATGGGTGTCATAAGCATAGCGCACCTCCCCTTCCTTCTGGTTGTACACATTGACCGCATACAAGACACCACAGATGATGAAACAATTGCCATAAGAGTTCCTCTTGAGACCTGTCCTCCAGGTTGTTTCCTTTTTCAAGGACAGGTCTCCAGGATCCAGTTTACTAAGGACGATGACCTCCTGTTGGTTGTAGTCATAGTCTATTGAGGGATAGATCACCCACAGTCCGCTTTCGTCCACTGCAAAGTCAATATCAGAGTGACCTCTCCACTTCCATGGGGTGGTGTCCTCGTAAACCACATCATGCAACAGTGTCCAGGCAGCTACATATCGCATCTTCAGGTCATACTTGATGATGTTCTTGGTGAAGGCTCGATTGTAGTAGAAGGCTCCATTATAAACCACGTGTCCTGTGCCAATCCAATTGTAAGGAAGCTTGAAAAGGTTGCTCCAGCGGCCTACAGCGGGGAAAAGATTGCATTAGTTTCATATTGCACCTTAAAATGTGTTATGAAAACAAGACTTTTAACTTATTTGGTCCCCAAAATGTATACAAACGTTCTATTTTAAACATTGCCATGGTCCGAAAAATGTATTTCATCAATTTTTCTGACCTAAAGAGGTGGCTTAAAGCAATAGTGTTTTTACAAAAACGGCCAGCAGATGGCAGCAGAGTATAAGAGATCAACCATGTTACAACAAGCTCTTTTCCACAGTGTTTTCAACAGGTTTGTGAATAATGATGAAACTTAGCGATAACTAGCTATATTCTAATGCTAATTGCTGCAAAACGGAAACAGATGCAAATATTTTTTCCCTGATGAAAGAAGAGACTCTAATCTTTCTTTTGGTAGGTTCCATGCTTTTATAGCAGAAGAACACAATATTCTGTGGGCCTTGCAAAATCAGTCAAAATCAGGTAAAACAGCCGGGAGTGAAGGGGGTTGCTTCAGTGAAAATGGCCGGGAGTGAATGAATTAAGTGCAACCCAATAAGCTGTGGATGACTGGTGCATCAAACAAACCATACAGTATTCAGGGTGCTTCCATAAGTGTACTTTTTAATATTCTAGTCCAAATCAGTTCATGGCAACGTTTTCATCCATATGTGTTTCCTTTTAATTAAAAATTGTATCAAAACAAGCCATTTGAGTCTTTCTATACAGTATTCTTATTGATCATTGATTGGCGTAGATTAGAACATGAATAGCAAGAAGGCTAAAAAATAAAATAAAATCTCGTCTACAAACCTATATTGTCCTGTGTTTTTTCTTTTTTTAAGACAAAAAAAGGTTGTGATTTACCTTGACTAGTTTCTGCGACTGGCACTAGCAATTCATACAGTCAAATGGGAAACACCATTAGTGTATACTGTATGTGGATAGCATGTCATCTGATAGCAGCACCAAACCTGGGAGGAAATTATTACTACTGTATCATCACCGAAAGACAATTTTACCACATGTTGTGTTTTGCAGGACTACTTCATATCAAACCTTTCTATTTCGTCCTGTGGTTTTTCTTTTTTAAGGGAAAGAAAGGTTGTGCTTTACCTTACTAGTTTTGGCGACGACTGCCGCCTTCCTCAGAAGCCTTCTGAGGAAGTAGTAAAATTGGCTTTTGGTGATGATAGTAATAATTTTCTCCCAGGTTTGGTCCTACTATCAGATGACATGCTATTCACACACAGTATACACTAATGGTGTTTCCCATTTGACTATATGAAGTGCTACACCAAGTTTGCTATTTTCACAGATGTGCACCGTTTTGGCCAATTTAAAAGTTCATAAAGTACGTTTATAAGGAACTGCAAGCGGACCACCAAGGGCAGATGATCTAAAGTTGCTCACTGAAATGAGAACTTAGAGACCGCCTTTCACGCCGATAGTATGTGTCCGTGTGTGTGCCCCCCCCCCACCCCCACCAGCACCACCACCACCGTCACCCCAACCCTCAAGACGATAATAATAATAATAATGCAGTCAATTAATTGAGTTCTACAATGATGCAGACTGTAAAGTTCTGATGGCAACTTTCACTGGTTCTTTTATGCTTAATGCTCGCTATACTATTAATAACAACCGGAAGACTGCATATTCTCAGTTGAACTATTTGCTGGATGCCAGAGAGATCGAGTACACAGCTGTTGTGCCATTTCTGCTGGATGTGGAACAGGGTCTATCCAGGGGTGTCAAACTCATATTAGCTCAGGGACCACATGGAGGAAAAAAATTTACCAAGTGGGCCGGACCGGTAAAATCATGGTATATAACTTAAAAACAATTGGCGTCAGTTATACACAGATGTGCAGGCCATGGTTTCAACTGGATAAGTGCGTCGGAGTGCAGCTAGATAGGAAGGTGCCAAGCGAGGACAGGTCACAGCAACACAACTGCCTTGCTCAAGTCACCTATTTAATCATTAAGAGGCCTAATCTAAACAACAACAATAAGAACAACAACATTGCATAGAGCTATCTGCCAAACTAAATAAAAAATGTGTCGGATTTTATGCTCAAGCGCACCAACGCTGTGCTGTCTAGGAATATAGAGCCTTGAGAGTAATCGGATTTGTTCATTATTCATTTGGAAATTGTTATGGAGTAATTTGATTCTGATTATCTTTAAACCATATTAAACAAGCCGAAGGAGAAAATGAACAGGTTTGATTAAAACTGTTACTGTAAAAACCCTTTGGGGAAATCACTGGTAATGAAGACTAATCTTTTAAACATGTCCGTGATTTATTAGGCCCAGATCCAAATTCTGTGGCTTAGTAAAACTTGGAAATTAATCAGTCAAAATGTCAGAGCATGTGATATGTAATACTCTAGACACATTCAGGGCATGCACACAAATTGAGACAATTGTGGGAACTCCATGCTGTATGTTTTGCGCTCATACTACATAGCATTTTGAAAGCTCAATGTAAAGTCACTTGTTCAGGAAGTTCAGGCCCCTCTACTGTGTTACAGTAATTAATATTTTCCACTATGATGTTATCTTCAAGGTGCCAATGACAATGTTTGTACAATGCCAGACTGTGTATAGAAACTGGTATTATGTGACACGACCAACGTTGGTTTAGGAATTCACTACTGAACTAACATATTCTGTACCCCTGCTGTCATTTTTAAATCACATCCTATCAGTCCTCCTAACCTTTCAACCTCAGGAAGTCTGATTTACATTTGATAATATAGCAAAGCCCAAGACGGAGAAAAACAGTGCGGTTGAACACGCCAACCACCCACATCACCAGAGCCAACCCACACTGCTAATCCCTTCCTACTGGGCCTTGTTCAAAGGGAAGGCCAGAGCACATGTCAAAGAACAGCAGGCATCACCGCCACTCACCAAGATAGCTAGTCATCCGCACACAGCTGTGAGCTCACCTCACTGCAGGATGCTTGAAATGGACGTGAGTTTAGAAAGCCCATTGTCCAAACACATCTACATCAACAAGCCAAATCCTATGAAGGCAGATCATCTTAACTTTTTAAAAGAGTGTAATCCAATTCCTCGGTTGATGTGCATGTCGAAAGAGTTGATTTTCCCACCCTCGGAAGGAACGAAACAACCAAGACCTAAATTCTTCAGATACATTTGTTTCACAGAGTGCTTGCACAGAGTGAGCTTAATTCCATGAACCCCACATCCAACCAAGCTCCATTGTTATGGTTTTAACAGGGCAGCAAATGTGCCTGTTGTACTTCAAAACAAACACATTCTCTTGCAGTCTTGGTAAGTGGCATGTACAGTACATTGTGTGTTTGTTCTTTTTTAGCATTTGCCTTAACACAAATGTAGTATGCTAAAATTATCTGATAAATTAAAACAACTGCACGTTTTGTCCATATTAACAAGTAAACCTTCAGGGGCTGGATGATTATTTAATTTTTTTAAGAGTCTGCGTGAATGGAGTTGAAAGGTTAAAACTGTGAATTAGGTTTAGTTCCAGACCTTTATACAATATATTTACCATTAATAATATTACGTTTAAATTAGTGCTGTCAGGCAATTAAAAAAAATCTAATTAATTACAGGATTTGTAATTAATTAATCTAATGAATCGATTTTAATATCATATCTGATAAAGGTCCCCAAGTGTCAAAGATTTTTTTTTTACACAAAGTAAAAACCACTGCATTCTTGTTAATAGTCCTGCCTTTGTTCTTATTATAAATAAAGTTGCCGTTCAAAGGTTCAAGTAAGCTTGCCTTGCTCTCCTGTGTCGCACTCGCGTCCATGTCTGTTATCACCCTGTTTTTGACTAGTGGCGCAGCTAGGAAGTGACGTGCCACTGCAGTTTACGGGTCACTCAATGGGCCATATTTCAAATGCTTATGCAGATTTCATATCACATTCATTCTCAACATGCTCTACATTGTCAATGTTTTACAGAAAACGCCCCCAAAAAGTGAAGTGTGCTGCACAAAATTTGCACCAATATCAATACACAGCTATGTTGCATGAGATAAATGACTGCGGTGAAACAGTATGTTACCATGGTGACATTCTCTTGCCCATCTTTTCTTGGCTGAGAGATGCCTGGAGTTTCTAAAGGCACTCCAGCAAGGGTGTTCAAACTATGGCCTCAAGGCCACTTTTTAATGGGCCATAGTATACACTGAGGATTAGAGTTAACCTTACCATAACCCAAAGCAAGCAGTATAGGAAATGATAGTTTCTGACCCCGTAATTTTGTTTAGACATAGAGATTGTGATAAAATTGCACACCTTGTTTGAAGTTCTCCAAGTTGCGAAACTCCACCAGGTTGTTGCCATAGTAATAATTGGTGACGTAGATCTTTGAGTCTTTGGCCAGTGGATCCTTCATCCAGGCTCCTTCGTTGCGGCCGTAACTGTGTTGCTTCTCTGGCTGCTCAATTGAAGCTAGAGTCCCTTCGCAGTGAAGGATTTTACCTGTAAAAGAACATGGTGAACATTCACTTTTTACACCTGAGACTCTGAACTCATATTTAGTGAGAGTTGTGTTCCATATATGGAGAACCATCCAACACTTCAACTTCAATTATGTCCCCCCCCCCCTTTATAAAGACACCGTTCTCAGAAATATTCTCTCCCCCCCGAATATTCATATTGTATTGATATACAGTATAGCACTGTTCTACCTACAGATGTCACATGATCAGTAGCAATTGAGACCTGTTTCGAATATTTAGGTATGTATTAAGCAACCTGAGAGGCTTTAAATAGATTTGATTGAGTAAGATGTCATTTAATTGTTTAATTGAAAATGTAACCTGCTCTGTGAAGAGTGGGTCGACTGTTGTTGTTGCTGTTATCTAGCAGTAATACAATAGTAGGGGCCGGCCTCTCGGCAGCTGCTGTGCTTTGGCTGGTGACAATCGTAGTAGTTGGCGCAATGGTAGTGGTTGGTGCCATGGCAGCAGTCCCAGTGGTGGCAGGCGTGATACCGGTGGGAAATGCAGTGGGTGCGGTAGCCTGTTCATCCGTAGAATCCATGTTTTCAAGAACCATTTCAGCTCCGCCGTCCTCAGACTGGATTTCGGTGACATGATGGCGTGTGTATGTTTTGGCTGGGTTATCTGACAAGGAGCACAAGCATTGGTTAGTCATCCTTGGTGACATAACCTATGAACAACCACAAATTACAGTAGCAACAAAAAGAACGAGAATTTTTTGAAATATATATATATATATATATATATATATATATATATATATATATATATATATATATATATATATATATTTTAATGAATTTGTCATCGTAACATGATCTTTGTCAATGTCAAGGGTATTACCACTATAATGTACCCAATATAATAACACAACATAAAAATAAAAAAATATTTTCATGTCTGTCATGAACCCCTAGAATTAATCATGGGTTGAGCCCCTTCGGCAGCAAGAACGTCACCCAGGCGCTTCTTGTAGCTGTGGGTCAAACCTGCACGTCCTTGAGGACCTTTAGCCTATCCTCCCTGGCAGAAATGCTTCAGCTCTGTCATATTATGTAGATATCTCATGTGTATGGCTATCTTCATGTTAGTTAGGTTGAGGTCTGGGCTCTGACTTGCCCATTCCAATCCAAATTCTGCATCACCCACCTTCTACACACTACAGACATTCTCACATAATGCTAAATAACTGAATTTGTCTTCCCCTCATTGATTGAAGCTGGCCAGGCCTTGATGTAGCAAAGCAGGTTCATGATGTTTTCCTCATTAAACTTTACTGCTCGGATGATGGTTTTTTAATGATGATATGCCATTCCCTTTTTTGGCCAGATGTAGTGCTGTCCAGAAAATATCTGCCAATACTGCTGTGGAGTGTCAGTGTGCTTCATTGCAAACTTCAGGCATGCAGCAATTTTTAGTGATCAGTGGTTTCTTTTGTGGTGTCCTGCTGTATATGTAACAAGGTCATTGAGCGTGGTGCTTGCCCGATGCTCAAACTGGTGCAACAAATGTACCCCGGGTTGAATGTTGAGTGTGCAAACCTCTGAGCTAAAAGCCTCGGTTGCCAACTTAGCGGCCGGCCAGCACTCTGTTGGAGCATTCCAAGGGGTGAGGTATGATTACCGTACATTTGCATAGCAGAGCTCAGCTGGCATCTGTTTACATATTGTAGGCACACTGCTTGTTCCAAATTTGATATATTGTAGACTCAAGAACAGATATTCACAAGTTCCAATCGCTGTTATGAGTCATTTTGACTGGACTCTGTGCTATTATTTCACACTTTCTATTAGATGCTTCTACTTATAGGGCAGGGGTAAGGAACCCTGGTTCTCCTGCCTGTCTTCCATGTCTCCCTCCACCAAAATTGATTTGATGAACAGAATCGTTATGAGGCTTCTACAGAGCTTGCTGATGAACTGATAATATGAGTCAGCTATGTTGGAGGAGGGAGACATGGAAAACAGACGTGACAGCGGCTCTCGAGGACCAGGGTTCTCTACCCCTGTTATAGGGTGACCAGACGTCCTGTTTAAACGGGACAGTTCCAGGTTTTGAGCCTTTTGTTTAGCATTAGCTAAAGTAATAACACAGCCATCAGTTACTGTGATTAGTAATTAAATTGGTTATAAATAGTTCCTGGTGAGAATTTATTTTATATTTAATTTACAGCAAAACTTGTTTTTTAATTTTGAAAATCTGCTCACCCTATCCTTACATACGTGTGATACATATATTTTCTGTATAATATCTTTGGACTAGCCAAATCAATCACCAAACCGAACCTTAACCTAATAGAGCTTACCTTTACCTCCGGAAAAGAAAACTGTAGTGAGAAAACCCCAGAAACAATCAAGAACTAAAAATGGCTTTAGTGAACGTCTGGAAAATAAAGAATACAAGAAGTCTGATGAAGGCAGTGGCTTGATGCAGTTATTCCAAGTAAGGCTTGTGCCACCAAATACTAAATAATATGTCAGTTCCAATACTTTTGTTCACTTGAAAAGTGGGTGGTTTCAAACAAAAGGTGCTCTGTCCTGAGTTGTTTTAACAAATGTATATGTAAATACCATGAAATACGACCTGGAATTCTGACCTTTTGTCTCCTATTCATCTTTTGATGTGAAACACAAATTTCTTCAATAGGCAACAAAAACAAGGGAATTGACTTTGCTGTTCCAATACTTTTAGAGCAGAGCTGTATGTATCAATATGCTTGACTTTGATAAAGATCAGAACACATTTTATGAAAAAACAAAAACAACAACAACCTGAAATTCCAAAAGTTGACATATTTTTTCTTGGTCAAATTTCAGTATTTTTTTCCTTAGAACGGTTTACATTAAGGTGACCAGAGACATCGATTCAGCTAATGTGAAGATGTGGCAAGGTCAGCAGACAGCAAACAAAATCCGCTTTATTCTGCATGTTATGTTCAGTGTTTAACCTCACAATTTTTGCGATACTATTATAATTTCTGGCATGATCTAACAGTATTTTCTTTGTATCTATGCTTTTGGATATTTGCTTGTATGCAGAACACAAGCCACAGTAGCCCAAGCTGTATCCCCCAATCCCATTCTTCTAAAAATCACAGAATTCCCTGAAAAAAGCAAAACGCTTCATCTTCACATTTGCATTAAATGCGTGTCTTGTAACTTGAAATTGTTCTTATCTTTCATTTGAGTCATTTCGTTTCAGTATTTCAATTTATTTGTCTTCACTACACCTCCCTCACCACTGAAGGAATGGATGAAAGAGTTCGGTTCCTGATGGAAATACTCAACGTACAGTAAATGAGTACAGTGTGTAACACAAATTTCCTTCTCTATCCCATTCATCTCCATCACCGAGCGCCAGAGAGGGAGAGAGAGATTGGGAACCGGCCCTGGAATAACTGTCCCCAGCTGGATTTTGACCGACGCTGATCCCGTCCGTGGGCGGCTATAATTTGTGGTGATGATATATATAGCACCACAAATTACAGCCTCCATTGCCACTAAAATAAATAAACACCTCAAACCCAGTCAATACAAAGTGAACATTAGGATCCACATGAAGGCCGTATTTATTGCCGGAATGTTGTATACAGTTACATAACATTGATTTAATCCATCTCTTATGCAAATGTTTCCTTATTTACACATATATATTTCTTCATATAGTCTGAAGTATAATGAATAACTTTTAGGTTGTATTTACAGCTATTTTTTTAAACATTCCAATACATTTTGCTGAATGGAAGTGTTATTTTTACAGTGATAATGATTTATACAGGATCGAAAAACGCCCGTGAGCAAATGTTGAAGCCCAGCTGCTTGTGGTGCAACTGCGGTCATCAACAGACAACTTCGGAAACACTTGGCTGCTCTCAGCGAAAATGTGAGTAAGTGTTTGAAATAGTCTCTGCGGCATCAAGGCTCTTTACCTGCCAAGGATAAATTAAGGTATTCTTTGAAAAGAGTGTCCTGCTCTTTGTCAGAGATTACGGATGTGCAGCCAGCGTTTTCACTGATTTGACAGGGATGGCTGAGCACTTTGAGCCTGACATACATGGCAGAACAGCCGGCCTGACAGCATCATGTGCGTGTGCCCTGTGCAAACGCAGCATACCTATTCACTCAACTAGACTTAAAGAGGATTGGAAGGAGTCAGGAAATGTTTTCTCTACAATCGTGAGGGTCCCCACGCATTGTTGTGAGGAGCGAAGCTGAGGCATGTCATGGCCATGGCAGCGCTCCATTGACACAGCATTCCATTTGCTCCATGTATTTTGTCAATAAAAGATTTGGATTTCCTGCTCTCTCAATGCACAGCAGCTATCCAAATCTCTTGTTAGTTGTGTGCAAAAACATGGATCGCTTTATTGCATTGCATTGCGGTTCGTTTACAATCTGAACAACTTTCTCAGAAATGTTTAAGATACTACTTGTATTGACAGCCATCAAATTACATGAATAAAGATCTTAATTGCATAGCCTCTGTTTGATCCTGATCCAACAAAGTGTCAAATGAAATTGCTGAAAAAACTCATTTGGATCATTTTCAACACACACAATGGATCATGTACAGTTGATCGCACAAGGGTAGGTGAGAAAAGTAAAAGTAAACTATATTTGCTTAAGTTTGTTTTCAATTAAGTGGACGCTGCTGGGCAAACATGCAGGTGAAACTTCCAAGATGAAAACTCTCACCTCCTCTGACCTCATCCTCGTCAGTCTTGGCAGCCTTGTAGTAAGTAATGCCTCTGACCACACCTGGCTGGTGGCCAACCACCTTGGCTTTGGCTGTCGGATCGGGCTTCGGTGGTTTCACAGGTTTCGTGACCTCCTTCTTGGGCTTGATGACTTTTTCTTTGGGTTTGGGAGGGGGCTTGGATGCTGGGAGCTTTTTGTTGGGTGGTTTTATGACGCTCTTAGCCTTGGTCTCATCGTTATTATGCTGGAAACATGAATATGTAGGTAATATCAGCATGCTTGAATGAGTAACAGCTACAGTGCATATACTTCTTGAACCTTTTCACATTTTCTGACAGTCACAAACTTGATAGACCAAAACAAAGTAGCAAATAATATAAACATTTTTAGCGACTACAAATCTGAAAATCAATCTAAGCAATCTAGGAATAAAATCTGTGAAAGACTTGAGATTCATCTTCCTAAACATAAAGCCAGAGTGGCAATGGATTGGTTTAGATCAAAGACTATTTAATGTTTAGAATGGCCCATTCAAAGTCCAGTCCTTAATTGAATTGACCATCTGTAGCAAGACTTGAAAATTGCTGTTCACAGACACTATCTATACGAACTGGCTGATCTTGATCTTTCTTCCAAAGGAGAATGGGCAGACAATGTCTAGCTGTGCAAAGCAGGTAGAGACGTACCACAAAAGAAAGATGGTTCTGCAAAGTATTGATGCAGAGGGGGCTAAATAAAAATGCACCCCACATTCTTCAGAGTTATATTTGCCTAAAATTTTGAAAACTACTGGATGTCATTTCCGTTACACTTCATAATTATGTGGTACTTTGTGTTGTCGATCATATAGAATCTCAATTAAAAGATTGAAGTTTGTGATGGTAAGGTGGCAAAATGTAAAAAGGTTCAAGGTGTATGAAAACGTTTTCAAGGCACAGCATATATATATATATATATATACAGCATATCATCAGCTACACACTTCATCTTCTCGTTAATTAATGTTTGAGTACTTCAGAAACGAAAGCTCTGCTACGATCTTTACAGACAATTACCCCCCAAAAACATGCATGGACAGTGCCTGAGTTTGAGTGCGCTCTGATAGAAAAGCTTTAGCGAGCTTTTTAGTAACACCCAGCGTAATATACTGTAGCAGCACCACTGACTGACTAACACACAGAGTGTGTACTGTAACTCATTAAGGCAGCTGTGGTCCTACAAAAGTAATCCAACATGACCACTTGGACAAGCTACATTGTCACTGAAGGGCCCATTTGGAGAGCTGGTTGGTTATTAAGTAATCAGAGAGGTTGCTGATCTATAAGACACACTTCTGGATTGGATTGCACAGTGGTCCTACACTGTACAGCAGTGGTGTCCAAACTCGGTCCTCGGGGGCCGGTAGTCCCGCAGGTTTTGGATATTTCTCTCCTCCAACACAGCTGAAGCTCATCAGCAAGCTCTGCATAAGCATGATAACGACCTTGTTGATTGGAACAGGTGCGTTGGAGCAGGGAAACCTCAAAAACCTGCAGGACTACCGGCCCTCGAGGACCGAGTTTGGACACCACTGCTGTACAGCTACACTAATGCTAACAAACACGTATGGTGTATGTGCCCCCACTAGTCTGAAAAGGGCATTCGGATTAATATTGCATTCGTAGAATATGAATAAAATAAAATCCACTTGTTTTTATCCATCTTACGGGAGGCCATTTTGCTACTTGTTGTTGAGTGAAGATGACATCACAGTTGTTCAAGGCTCGGGTAATGACCAATCACCAGAAGTGGGCATTCCATCAGTACTGACGGACGGCCACTTTGTTGACAAATGACGAGTTGTCTGACGACCAGTCCTAATGGTTAAAATGACACGACAAACTGACAATTACAGTTTGGTCCGGCTTGGGAAAATGACAAACTGATAATGGCGGAAGGGTGCCCAGGGCACTGACGAATGAAAAGGTTGTAAATTGCCCATTTGCCAATCATTGCTCATCTGTTGGAAGCCGAATCGTGATTCGGCCCTGAGCTACTGTGATGTAATTTTTTAGACGACAGCTAGTGACAAAATGGCCACCACCAGAGGTGGATAAAACCGGGTGGATGATGTTGCTTAACTCATATTCCATAAACACAATATTAATCACTACACAGTCGATTAGTCGGGTTGCATAGTATAGAAGACCAAAACTGCCGAAATTAAAAATAAAGAAATGAAGAAAGAAAGAAAAGTGAAAATATAAACGGATATAAAAAATATAATTCAAACGTACAAATAAAAAAATATAAATAGAAATAAAAACAACAAAATATATACAGCCTCCTCGTTTGAATAACATTTCATGACATGCTGACCGTTTCAGCAGCATGAAATAAAAAAATATGAAAGTGGAGAATTTGTATTTATTGACATTTAATCCTATCCATACATTTATTTTTGTATTTATTTCTCAGTATATTTAAATTTTTATCACATTTTATAAACTTTTGTTTATACATAATTGTTTTTATTTCCACGTATATTTTTTGTGTTTAAATTTTTAATTATATTTTGTATATTCTTTTTTTTCTTCCACTTGTATTCATTTATTTATTTTTTATTTTTTGATTTTGGTCCTCCATAGCATAGAACATATTGTAAAGGATATTTTTGGGTTGACTTCCCCTTTTGAAGCCTAACCAGTCTTTGTCCTTTTTTGTAACCTGCACCTTGGTCTCAGAAGAGTCTTTCTGAAGCAGCTGGAGACTGAGGCCAGAGATTTCTTTCTTGATGCTCATCATAATGTTGGAGTAGTTGTCATATCTCTTAAACTGGTTGGTCAGGCTCACCATGCTGTCACGGACAAATTCATTCTCTCGTGTTAGGTTTGTCTTGATTGTCTGCAAAAGGTAGTAACATCGTCATTAAAATAGCATTGTTAAATGAATTACAATACTGTAGCTATAAAACGCTTCACAGTGATCCATCTTTTGAAAACCATGATACAAAGAGATTGTCTACCTCTTCCAGGGTGTTCATCTGAGACACCACCTTGTTGATGTACGAGTGGACTTTCATCAGATCCATGCTGTAAAGGGTTCCCTCGAGGAGGTCCACCATAGATTGGAGCTGGTGGGTAATCCCATAAAAACAGTGTAACAATTATTCATTTTCATGCAATGTGTTTATGAGTCTGACATTATCTTAAGTGCACTAAAACATATTAGCTCTGATTACAACTATTGACATTGCAGTTAAAAAAGAAGAGGGGTTCCTTTCACAGTCCATTTAGCATTATCGAGCTGATCTTGAGTTAATTTAGGTCAGAAGGATCATGAGGCCCTGCTTTCAAGGTCAGTACTCATACTGAAAATTAAATTCAAGCAAATTGTCACCCTTCTGCACCACTGCATGTGTGAATCTGCTTGATAAAAATGAAAATTAAAATTGTGTCCTATATAGGCATCCTCTCATGCCATTGATATACTGCACAATGTTGAGGATTGAATAGATTTAGTGTATACTGTACTTGGAATCTACATAGATTTATTTTTTTTTACTTTGCATGGTATTTGCACAAGTAAACAATCCTGTCACCTCACTGTTGCTAAACGTCCTGAAAAAGTACAATCATGAGTAGGGTGTGATTTTTGGAATCTGCGGCATAAGAGCTCTGACATCTCATAGCTTATGTTTAGGATTTGAGCTCAGTTTTCTTGAGTCATGTTAAAAACGGTGGACTTCAACTTAATCGACTTACCTTTAACAACTCAGGAGCCTGTTTCTTTAGCTTCTCCATCTTCCACTCGTTCTCACAGGGGTTGAGGGAGGATGGTGGCGCGGTGCAGGAACATTTGCAGTCGGAACCCGAGCTGACTGTTTCCACAGTATAGAAGTCCTCCACGCGGACACTGCCACTCCGCAGCCGCATGCAGGCATCCCTGCTCAGGGGCCGCATGATGCACTTACAGCGGCAGTCTGAGCCCTCTGATACCATACGGACAGGTTCTGTCTCTCCAAATATCTGAAAGTGGAAATACATTGTGCAGGATATTTCATTGGTGAAAATAAATGACAGTTGGTGGATAGGCAGATATATTGCGAGGTAAATTACACTAAAAAAACAGTTGGGTCAAAAGTAACGCAATCATGGGTCAAAAATTTGACCCAAATTTCTGGGTTGTTTTATACAAAATGACCCAATTTTTGACCCAAATAAGGGATCGGACCAATATTTATGAGTTCTTTTACACTAAAAGACGCATTTCTTGACTCAAAGTTGGGTCAAAAAGGCCCAAATAGAGGATCGGGAAAGTGGAAATACACAATCAGGATATTTCATTGGTGAAAATAAATGACAGTTGGTGGGTAGGCAGATATATTGCGAGGTAAATTACACTCAAAAAACAGTTGGGATATTTTTGACACAACTGTTTGAGTGTATCAACATTTTGGTCGATGGACTTCCTTTCCTTATACACATTAAAAGCTTAGTAGTTTAATCAACCTGATGAAATATTCTTCCTTTGTTGTAAACAAAATGCAACTCACTACTGGAACTAAAATGTAAATACTGTATGTCATTCTCTCTCCTAGCGGTGAGTTATCCCTCTCAACTATTGTGTCTCCGCTGAACTTACACAAATAAGTATCAATATTTTATCAAAGGAAAACAAGCAAAGGAAGGAAAGTGATCTATACAGAACAAAAAAAAATATATGCTTCCTCTCTTTTGAATATTCACTGTTGTGACTCAGAGGAAAGCCTCAAACAAAGAGACTGCAATATTGCAAGGACTTCATATCCCGATGACCTTCAGTTGTCAAGCACCCTACTGTATGTTAGCTGGGCTTTGGAAGGCCAGTACGATGGCTGGTTTAAAAACAGGAAGCAAACCATGGAAGCCTGGCCAAAAGAGCACACGCCTATATGCGTAATAAAACAGCCTCATAGAACTCAACAGATAATTTGCTTAAAAAAGTAAGTTGTCATCAAAGGCGAGTCAACCCACACAGCAACATCGGACATGCTGATTTACAGTCCAGCTCAAAAAAGAAATGATAATCATAAAGTTGTCTACTTGCAGGACCAAATCCCAATGGTTGCCTCATTTTGATGTGTTGGATTCATGTGCAGATCAAGACTTGCATTTGCATATTGCATACAGTGCAAATATTTGCCCAATTTTGTGGTCATTTATTTTTATTTTATAAATATTTTTTGGGTAAAATGAATGCTTTGCCATTCCTTTTGCAATATTGTACTTTTTGTCTTGTCTTTTTTAAGGGCCTGCTAAATATAGTGCCCACAGTATGTCCAAAATACTTAAGTTTATCAGTGCAGTACTCTCAGCATTTTTAAATGACAAGTAATGTTTTTTTTTAGCTGATTGTGAGGCAAAAAATAAAGGATGTGGTAAGTTTTATTATTATTAGGATTTCTTTTTTTTTTAAATTGGGGTCTTAAGTTTTCGCTAAATAAACACTTCATCACCACTAGACGTACACATGAAATCTTTCTCAATCAACACCTCTGGGCTTCTGTTAATGTGTGGTGGTCATTTTGTCATCAACCACCCTCAGCCTGTATTTTGCCATTTTGTTGTGTTTTGCTATAAGAGGGGAAAGTCAATGTTTAGCCCTCCAGCCAATCACAGAGCGGGGGGGTCCTGTCGCTGAAGGCAGGCGCAATGTTGACGAGAAGAGTGGGGGGTTGAGCCATGGGAGGAGTCCGTTTTGAATTCTTTTGTTTACAAACAGAAAGGGTCAAAACGTAAGAGCCCACCTTTAATAAATATGCCCCCACCCACCACAATTTGTTGTTTAATTACCCATACATATGAGGTGTGTGACAAAAAATAAGATTCTAACCCAAACTACAAGTTTTCCCCTCCAGTGTGCGGCAGACAATGAATGGAGTTTGAGTCGATCAGTGCGTGAGAAGATGGGAGAGCTGTGGCACGACAACTCATGGCTGATTCACCTTGACAATGCGCCTGCTCAAAATGCCCTGAGCTTCCAACAGTTCCTGGCCCAGATGGACATCGCTGTGCTGGAGCAACCTCCCAAACACCTGACCTGACTCAGTGAGGTTTTTTTCTTCTTTCCCAAACTCTATATAGGGGCCATCAAGGGGACCAGTTATAAAGTTATAACGACTTGTATGGCATCAAGATGGCTGTGGCGCTTCTAGTTTCCAATCACATTAATTGGAGGCTGTACAATATTAACAAATTAGGCCTTGAAAACTCAATTACTTTTTAAAATCAGAATAATAATTTTCTTTGTAAAGCAATAAATGCACACAAAATACATAGAAATATAGCAAATGGACTTTTTCTGCTCTTGTTTTACTCTTCGTCCCTGAATTTACGATGGAACGGCAAGCTCAGTGGAGACAGTGGTGGAGGGGGTCAGTGATTGGTGGAGTTGGGGGCTCATTAGTGAAGGAATGCAGGCTGAGTGGTTGGGGAAGGGTGTAGCGGGGGTGACTTGCCTTCCATCCATTCCTGCACGAATACTGAGGAGGAGGAAGAGGAGGAGGAGGAGGGGTATGTCTGAAGCAGAGCAGACTCCTGCATTCAGAACCAGACCCAACCTGACCCATGTCAAGTGAAAACACAGCAGGGTGACAAATGCTACAACCACATGAAAACAGAGTGGATTAGCAGATTACATGTATTTAGCAGAGAAGAGCAGAGCTGCACTTCCCCGAAGCTCTTGGTGGTTTAGCATTGCCCAATTTCCTGGACCATCATTGTGTCCTGTAAAATTCATAAACCTTTCTATTGAATTAATAAGACTGTAGACAAAGTGTGCCCCTAATGGGTGGATATGAAACGTGCATCTGCTAGCAACTACTTTTGATAACCTCCAGTTTTGCTTCCCACCCAGTGGCAACTAACTGTTATAGTCTGGTTTGAAATGTGTGGTCATCTCAGGGTCTCAGACCTTCCATCGTTAACAAAAACTATTTCTCCCCTCAAACATTGAATGAACCTTCTGACTGAACTTAAGGGCCACTACATCCAAGGGACTTTTATGTCTTTTTCAGAGCTCTCAAATAAACTTGACTCGTATTGTTACATTGCGTTGTTTTTCCTCAGACAAGGTACATTCAGAATGAAAAGCCCTAATCCAAAAGTTGTCCTGTGAAAACTTTGTGTGACTAGTGTCAACTTCTGCTCAAAATTCACTCAGATCTCAGATTTACAGCTTGTGAAATAACTCCCAATGATGAAAGTACATTAAAAAAGAGAAAGAAAAACTTTACAAAAGCAATGCCAATAAACCCTGCTGAACTATATTTGACCCCAATCAATGACTGGCCCAAAGCACCCACTTAACTTGCTTCAATTTGGAAATCTTGGTTCTTCAGTACTTCACCTTTCGTCTCATCAAGAAAATTCCCCAAAGCAAAATCACAATAATTTCTCATCACTACAATCAGAAATACTTTTGCATATTCTGCCTTTTCATTTTGCATTGTTGTAAATCTTCCTGACTGTTTAGCGTCTCATACCAAGTTGAGCTACAGCATGAATTCTAAAAATGCACTTATGAGATGAGTAATGAATACTATGCAGTGTTTGAGTCTTTGGCATAGACCTCTGGTGTGATCAAGTATAAGGTCAAAAGAACATGTCTCAACCCAGAGATCATGTCTGACTGCACAGAGGGAGGGAAAAAGCGGACTAGCCACAGAGAACTCTATTAGATCATTTCTGACAGTGATGAAGTGAACCTCCAATTGTGCTCAGGGTTGCAACACAAGATGTGCTATACAATAGACGGTGCATTTAAAAGCTTTCACTGGCCTTAGAATTTCTGTTGTGTGGCCCTTTGTATGTATAACCACGTTGATATAAACAAACATGTCCCGCCTGTGTCATGCCAGAAAGTAATTAGCAGCACAATTATACGTTAAAAGGCAAGCAGGCAGTGGTGTTGCCCTGTGACAAACCTCAAATGCTTGGCTGTATGTTCCAGCTTTGTCTAAATAGAAGTGCTATCTTATGACCACTTTTCTAACAAATGTCACCATAAAACAAAATTCTACTCAGTGCTTGACATACCAGGTAAATTTTGAAGCACATAACTTTAAAATCTGCTTTCATGAACACTCCACACTTCTGACAGAAACATTCCTGCCCAAATAAGTTTTCTTATTTTAAATTAACAGCGCTCATTGTGTGACTGTGAAAATTAACCGTAAACAGTGATGTAATAAGGGATACAGAGTCCTCCAGAGTTACAACTCAAGTCATTGGCAAGGCGATGTTAATGAGCTAAGCACAAAGTGCTTTTGTGAGTACATATCCACATTCCTGCTGAGTCTCATTATTTGTCTAGATACCCATCACAGTACATTGTCATGTCAAACAATACCAACACAAGTGAAGACATTAGAAAGACTTTCGTTACTTTATGGTGACCTCAGCTCTCAATGGAATGATAGTATTTCCCCTGAATAATTGAATAAAACACATATTTCACATAAGTAACATAAAAATATGCCTAAAATTGTTAAATTAAGTCAATTAAATGGAACCACAAAATTTAAGTGTTTTCCCATTTGCATTCCAACAGTTTGTTTAAATAAGCAGCTTGTTGGACTAGTAGTTAGCAGTGAGCACACATTAAAGATATTCTGAGTTCCAATCTTTCCTGTTTTCTTGATTTTCTCCAGGTCCTCCATCTTCCTCCCGTTTTCCAAAAACATGATTTTCTGGCGACCAGTCCTGATTGAACCCTGACTTTCACCCACAGGTTTACTTACTTTTGCATTTAAAAAAATGTAATTGGTAAATTGAAAAAACACTGTTACAATCAAATTGAATATGTCACTCCTGCCTGACACCGTACAACTGTAAAACACTAATAATACAGTGATGGATTTTTTCAGCTATACATATCTACATTTTGTTTAGGCTTGTTCATTACTAATGGGACTCTAATAAAACTAAAATCCTTAGGGGTACAACAAAAAAACACACAATTTGAATCAGAAATGTGGTTTTGATTTACAAAATGCAAGTGCATCAAATCAAACCGCTTCGAATCGTTCACTTCAAAATATATAGATACATATCAAATAATCTTTTATTTAATTAGAGAGAAATACCTTTGAAGGAAATGCCACATTCATAATAACCTACTGACAGTTTCATATTTTTTTTTAAAAAGGCAAGAAACTAATTGCCTCATACCATCTCAAACTCAGCCGTACTATACTGAAGTGGAATCCCACAGAATCAAATCACTTCATTTCAAAATGAACCACCCTTGAGTTGAATAGCACCCCATGAATCAAGATATGTATCAAATCATCATTTATTGGAGAGATGCACAATAGAAATGGGTTGCAGCTGAGTTTCTAAAATTCCATTACAATCAATGCACCTTCCCTGCCAGAGAGGTGACATTCCATGTCCCCAGAGCTAGCTTCAGTAGCCGGGGGTTGGACCTCCAAGATCCCCGCCTTTGGCTGCCGGCCAGCTTACTGCGCACCTGACCCCTTTGGCCCCTCCCACAGGTGGTGAGCCCATGGGAAGGGGGACCCACTTTGCCTTTTCGGGCTGTGCCCGGCCGGGTCCCATGGGTATAGGCCTGGCTCCAGAAGGGGTCCCCGATGACCCGTGTCCGGGCAAGGGAAACCGCGATCCAAAATTGACGTTCATCATAGGGTCTTTTTGAACCATGCTTTGTCCTTTGTCTGGTCCCTCACCTAGGACCTTTTTGCCATGGGTGACCCTACCAGGGACATGATGCCCCAGACAACATAGTTCCTAGGCTAATTGGGACATGCAAACCCCTCCACCAGAATGGTGTTTTGTTATTGGACTTTTGTGCTCACCACGGACTGTCCATAACGAACACCATGTTCAAACGCAAGGGTCTCCATATGTGCACTTGGCCCCAGGACACCCTAGGCCTCAGTTCGATGATTGACTTTGTAGTCGTGTCATCGGATTTGCGGCCGCATGCGTTGGACACTCGGGTGAAGAGAGGGGCGAAGCTGTCAAGTGATTACCACCTGGTGGTGTGTTGTGTAAGATACTGGTCCGACCTGGCAGACCCAAATCCATTGTGAGGGTCTGCTGGGAACGTCTGGCAGAATCCCCTGTCGGAAAGAGTTTCAACACCCACCTGCGGCAGAACTTCTCCCTTGTCGCCGGGGAGGCGGGGGACATTGGGTGGTCTCATGTTGAACCAATGTTTCTTATGCACATACTCATCTACATTTGCAAGTCAAGCCAAGTGGCCCAGGTCCAAAATCTACAGAGATGTTGCCTAGAAGACATTTCATGGGATTTTATATTGGATGTAGAAGAAACAAAAGTATGTTTTCATTACCACTATGATTCTGTCAAAGATAAACAGTATGCATCTGCTGAGAGGGAGAAAATATCTATAAGTCAAGATAATACACATGGGGAGGAGAGAATTATACGGACCTTTTTAGATGCACACTTATGGGAACATGTAATTGATGAATGAGTCAGTAAACATTGTTTTGGGAATTATTAGTTTTAGGCAGACTTATGTCAATCTATTAATTATCCAAGTGAAGGAAAACAAAGTATATATGGGAAAAGGGAATTCATAATGTATGTGCCAAGACTAATGTGTCTCTTTTACATGGGTCATCTGACATTGTCAAAGCTTTTCCCTGGCTCACTGATCGGGTTGAAGGTAGCATTGCAGACAGAACAGGGAGAAGACTGCCAGCTGCAACCGGTGTGACAAGATTAACACCTGAGACTCACTGCCTATAGGGACAAATTGCAACTGCCTTGCAAATTTGCATCTTGGCAAATTCTGCCTAAAACCGGCAGGTGCTAAATCCCAGCCCTATTGTTATGACCAAGATTTGCCAATTTACTGGGAATGTAGTGTAAAAACAGCTATTGTCTTCTGATAAAAGATAAATTAAGCTTTGTTTATTGCCACTTTTAAACAATACTTCACATTGCTTACACTAAATCAAGCCCTCCCCAGTCAAACGATAGAATGCCAAAATGCTCATTCATTCAAATTTTGGCACCGATCAAACACAACAAAGAAAGGACTTCTAAAGTTCATTTAACGACGCCAAGTATCTGCCACTGTGCCAAGCACTGGACACAGTAGACTGAGGAACTGTCTCCTTTTTGTGGCCACTCACCCCTGACCTAGCGCTGATTGTCTTTTGCTTTGTTTATGACCAAAACATGAAACAGGTGCCTGCACTGTTTCCCACGCCACTTGATGGTGCCCTCCATGGCCCCAGTCTCTTCTGAAAGGGCTTTGTTTCTTGTTTTTGCCACTGGCACCAATGTGGCTTCAGAACATATGACCCTTCAGAGACACGTGTTTTGGAGGCAATATTGCAAATCGTATAACAGCATGACATGTGAATACTTCTGTCACACCATTTTCTATACATTAGGCCTCATTTGGATTGTGGGTGACCAGGAGCCTGACTCACAGTTGACTTTGGGCAAGAGGTTGATTAAACCCTGGACTGGCGCCACTCAATCACAGACCAAACATAGACAAACAACACTCACATTCGCACCGCAATTGCATCTTTAAACCAAGAGCAAAAAGAAAATCACAAGTGGTTCATGAAGCTTCATTTTCCCATCCCTACTATAGACACAAATATTGAGACATTCTGTCCATCCATTACCTACACCTACAGGAACTGAAAATGAAAGAAAATATACAGTAAACCCCTTCTTTGGAACTATATCTCTCTGGTAAGACTTTCTAGAAGATTTTGGAAACATTTATGGAATGTTGACCATTCCTACAAAGGTAATTGCTGCTGGAGGAGAGGGCCTGGCTCACAGGTTTTATTTCATCAACAACAACAAAAGTGTTTGATGCAGTAGTTATGGTTCTTTACAGGCAATTTTTAAACAGCCTTCTCCAAGCTGTTCCTCCAATGTTGGAAATATCCGACTGTCCCAAAATGTGTGTGATTTGTCTCTGTCCTCAGTTTATGACGGCTTTTCAAGATCAGGAATGGCTCAAAATGAACTAGTTTGCTTAGGCAGCATAAGGATGTATGGTTACATGGTACAAGAAGTCAGCTTAGTTACGACCCTTACTGTTTTTCATCGGATTATTAATTACAGGTAAGTATGACCTAGAAGTGTTTTACAGATGAACATTTACTGTAATGACTTCATTACCTTATTAATAATGGATAGTAGTAACAGACTTTAACGCCGTTTGTGTTGAGTTTTTGGGTAACTTGTCACCCAATTCATGTCCAACACTAAAAACAACAAGGACAAGTGTTTGCCATGGCAATTAAATAATAAGTTAAGATAAGAGTTTGTTTCTTTCCTGTACTACTACTCTTGTATCTTCTTTGTTTTTAGTAGCAGTCTTATTGTCCTGTGGCACCATGCTGCTACTCACAGGTTGGTTGAGATACTATGCCAGGCATTTGGGTTGGGAGACTAGACTCAGGATTGTTGGTGGTCTCTTTGGAATGGACTCCCACTCAACGTTATGCAAGTTCCCCCTCTGTCAATGTTTAAAACTGGGCTTAAAAAAACGCTTTTATCCTTTTGCTTTTGACTCCGCATGAGACTCAGCATTGTTTTAGTGGTTTATGGTGCTTTTTATGTTACAGTAATAGCTTTGATATTAAATGACACATTTGTATTCCATGTACAGCACTTTGTATGCAGTGATGGTTGTTTTTAAGAGCTCTATAAATAAAGTTGAATTGAGTGGCGATATGGCATGTTGGGTGTGTTGGTCGACAGAGTCACAGTCCACCAAAGATTTTAGCAATCAGAAGTTTAAAATACTTGTGTGTACCTGGCAGCATTAAAAAAAAACACTTTATGAGGTTGGCCCACCTGATCATGATTGGTTACATTTGAAAACATAAGCAACCACACAATATACCATGCAGCCTTTAATTTAAACCAGAGTTTTCTTAAGTGAAGCTTTACTATAGTTTCCTTACAGAAAACATACCCATAATTGAGTTTTCACAGCAGCAGACTGTGGTGTAAAACCAGGCACTCTTTATTTTTCTATCGTCCAGCTGTTTTCCCCACATCATTCAAGTTGTCACCTCCAGCTGATGTGAAGCATAGAGTGCATCCTCTTCATGTCAGCTTGGTAACTGTACAGTTGTGCTCATAAACATGTACATAAATATCACTTAATGACATAAAAATGCTATGACTCATCACCAAAATTCAAATGCATGTGTCTACTCATGTCCTCTTCAACATCTGATATTATCTAAACAAGTAAGGCTTTTGTCACCACATGCTCGATAAGTTTACATACACCTAGAACAGGGGTGCTCAAGTTCGGTCCTCGAGAGCCCCTATCCAGCCTGTTTTCCATGTTTCTCTCCACTAACACACCTGATTCATGATCAGGATCGTCAGGTTTCTGCAAAGCTTGCTGATTAGCTGATCATTAGATTCAGCTGTGCTAAAGGAGGGAAACATGAAAAACAGACTGGATAGGGGCTCTCGAGGACCGAACTTGTAGATATGTAGATACAACTGTATCTCCGCTCAAAATGGTCTGAGTTCGCATTTACACTGAAAGTATTAATGGCAAATACCAATTTAGTACCTATAGCTGATTTTTTGATTGTCGATTTGTATCTACTTATGTAATTATTCTTAACTTTATTGAGCCAAGGCACACATTTTAAGTTAAAAAAAAAGTCTCACAGCACACCACAAAAAGTAGATTTAATTATATACTTTCTGCTATCTCATAGAAGATAATTTCTTTATTCTGACTCTATAAGTTGTTGGCATGAAATTGTCCAATATTCTCTCTCTCTCTGTCCCTTTTTTTTTTTTTAAAGAAAAACACAATTTTTCACTGAAAACTTTAAACTTATCAGAAATACACTCTATATTGTTAATGTTGGTAAATGACTATTCTAGTTGCAAATGTCTAGTTTTTGGTGAAATATCTACATAGAGGCCTATTTTCAACAGTGTTCTAAGGGTAAAAGGTGTTTGCTCATTGAATCAGAAGGTTAATGGATGGCTAATGGAAAATGCTTGTGCAATAATGTTAGCACAGGCTATTCCATGCGAGAAATTGCCAAGAAACACACAATTGTTTGGGTGACGCCAAACACTGGTGTCTTGAGATATGAATCAGAGTTTTTCCAAAATATGACATTTGTTTCACCAAAATATTGTTTTGTTTTTGCTTTCACTTGACTTGCTTGACTTTTGAGTCAAATTTCAAGATACAACCACTGAGGCTGTCAACTTACTTGACAAGCAGCAGTTTGACAGATAATGAACAATTCTTAAAACAAGATGTTCCAAGCTGTTTATTTCCACTTCCATTTAACTGTACTGTCAAACTAAACATAAAATGAAGAAGAATACATTGTGTAATGAATCAAAGCACAAAGCTTTACCTTCTGAACGTATGCTATCTTAATGCTAACAAAAATGATAAACTCTGCTATAGGCTATGGCAGTGTATTAATGCTGTAAGGAATGACTATTTTCAATGCAAATGGTGCAGCAACACGTGTAGACAGGCAATAAATTAATACTTACAGACAAATACCATTTATCCTCTGCACAAAAAAAAAAAAACTATCAATACTGCTGATTATGGAGCCACTTACACTAGTTGAGTGAAACTCTTCTTTGTCTGCATGATTGAATTATACTCCTGGCCAGTGGCCAAGTCATGTACACCACAAGGAGCCACAATTAATTATTTGTGATACATAAACTGTTTAACTCTTAAAATTCTATTAAATTATTTATGTTTTTTTAAGTACAATATTATAAAGTGCTATTTATTTTCCTTATTAAAGGGGAAGTCAAGCCTTTTTTTGTACAATAATATGTTGTATGTGCCCCCACTACCGTTTCTTGGCCCATGATAATGATTCCAATACCCAGTTTTGCAGTATTGTCTGATCCAGATACCGTACCGATACCTAGGTGTTTTTTTTTTCTAAACATGAAAAAGCTGCCCTGCTATTGGTTCAGAGCATTCAAGGGCCAACAGGATATCTTGGCTCAGCATGCAGTGAACACGTCACACATCAGTGAATGTCGTGCATGAGCAAGACACAAGATGCTGCATCCAATATCCTCTATTAGCGTCGGAAATAATGGCATTGGCATGTTACTTGTTAGTACTCGCCCATGCCGATACCACTATTTTAATGCAGTCTCGGGGCCTCTCGCAATACCGGTATCGGAACAACACTAGTAAAAAGTAAAAACCAACTGATTTTTTCCATCTGAGGGGGCAGCCATTTTGCCACGCGGTCGATTGAAAAGGACATCATAGTTGCTGAGGCTCAGGTAACGACCAATCATGGCTCACTTCCTGTAGCTGAGCCGTGATTGGTTGTTAGTGCCCTGAGTAACTACGGTGTCATTTTCAGTCGACAGCAAGTGACAAAATGGCCGCCCACCTGAAAAGAATAAAAATGGGTAGATTTTTGCCACTTAACTCATTTTCCACAAACGCAATATTAATCAGAATGCCGTGGATTTTAGGGGCGTTGGCCCCATAGGGGATGAGTGAGTTGCAAACCCTTGCCATTTATGTGCAGTACATAAATGAAGCAAAGGACAATATGCTGCCAAGCAATAATGTGTGTGACTTCCGAGCCCATAGTTTCATTCACTACAGCAGATGTTGGAGTTGGGATTTTTTGCCATTCATTCACAAGAGTAATATTCAGGTCTAGGCTGTTGATAGGTGATATATTCTGTTTGCATTCCTATGTTTCCAAAAGGTGTTCGATGAAACTGAACTCCAGTTGTATATGCAACATTCATTCTCTTCACAAAAGATTGTGCACAATGTTGACGAAACAAGGAAAATCTGTTTTTTTTTTGCCATTGGCTGAAGTTTTGGATTTTAATTCCCCATTAGAATGTGGAGGGAGCGCGATGATGCCCAATAAGCACACTGAAGTGAATGACTTCACTTGGGTACTGAAGTTTAATACAGCTTCTATTGTAACTCAAATTACTCCCCTAATTAGGGCTGAACCTGCCACATGCCAAAACCTATGGCTTGCTGTATGCCAGCTTTACTCTTCAATGACCTCCATTCCTTCCCCCATTTGATTGCATCCAGAGCAGACAGTTGGTAGACAGTCTTGCACCATACTTGGGCATAGTTGAGTGATTCTGTGCTATTATGTATTTGGTAAACACTCGTCCCCCGTGGTATGGAGTACAGAGTACACAACTACTGTATGGCTACATACAGATGTGGACCATTAAAGTCAGACAATTATGTCTTATTTATATGAAGTAACACTGCAACACATTTGGCTCAGCTGTCCAAGTCCTGCAAACATATACTCTCAGCAGCAATCTCTACAGCAGCTGTGGACTGCATCCCACCCCCCCACCCCCTCTTGTTTTTTTAACGCCATTTGATGATACACATATTTTGGTGTTAAATGCAATACTGCACAATGTGGATTAATCTACATTCCATTGAATACTACATGATAGCATCAGACAAAATTAGCAAAGTAAAATATAAACTAAAAACATCTCCAACAAGTCTATGCTGACAGGTTTGAAATTGGTAAAAAATGATAGCAGCAATTTTAGTTTAGTTTTTAGTGCATTTTCTGAGAAGCGCTTGCTTTTCATATCTAGAGCTGCCTGACTATCTGCACTATACCCCCCGCACCCCATTCCCACCCCTATTTGGCTTTCAATAACTTTACCCCAAAAAATTGATAGCAAAAGTTATTACTTGCATGGGGTACGTTAGCTATTTAGGAAAGGGGACAGGTGCTCGAGCAATATGTTGCAGTTTCACCTAGGAGGGGTGCAGATTATTGAATGTGATTCAAGTTGTTTCTATTAGTAGCCTACATTTATAGATGCGTGATTGCCTTCATCTAAAAAAACGAATACAGTGTTAAAGTTCGTAGTCTCCCATTGTGTGTCCTTTGTTTGGATAGAGTGGGAGATTAAATGGTTACTGGAGCTCAGCAGCTGTCTAAACAAGGTCAGCCAGATATTATTGCTTGCTTGCTCAGTGCCTTCACTTAAGTGGCATCAGGTCACCACGTCGTGCCATTGATAAGTGTGTTCCAAGATCCCTTTTAGAGAATTTCCTCCACAAATGATAAACTACACACAGGAGAGACGTCTGCAGAAACACGTGGATATGTTTGACGCCCCCTCCTCCCCACCCCAGGTGAATTAATACATGTAAGTTGATGTAGATAAAATAGACCAATTTAAAAAGACAGAATGAGTGACTGAGAGATTCGATGAATAAAAACAGACCACTGCGATGTGCGTAGCTGCATAACTGTCAGAGATTTGCATTTGATCACTTACCTTGCTCTGTGAAGCCGCATCCTTACACAGGACCAGCAGACATGCAAACACGTTCGTGTATCTCCACATCATCTCTGCCGTGACTCCAGCCGTGAACCCTCATAAACGATGCAAACTGCTGGTTACGAAGGGTCCCTAATTCGGCTCCATCTCCTGCAGGAGTATCAGTGAGTGAGTGAATGTGTATGGATAGAGGTTGGCATCCGCTGTCCTCCTCTTGGGAGGGGCTTACACTAAACTTGTGTCTACAGTTTGAACAATGACAAAGAAAGCTACAGTACATTCTACTAGCATATTGATAACAGCATATATTTATTATTATTATACTACTACTAGTAACAACATCAATAACACTAATAATGATACTGTAATCAATTTTACAACCACCACCACCACCATCAATTCATCATCATCATGAATATAAAAGATAAAAACAACAACAAACATAATTCTCAGTTGCCCATTCGACAAAATCACTGCATGCATGAAAAAGTGTGGATTTGTAGGATCGTTCAAACGTCAAGTGGGAATTTGAAAGGATAATTGTAATGGCAATGTCATTAGCGCCATCATGTGGTTACTCATTACTTTGCAACTCCAGATCCAGATGAGGCAGAATCGCATGTGACTGTGAGTAGCCCTTCATCCACCCATTGTCCAGAAACTCGGCATATCTGAACTGTAAAACAGATGTGCTAACCCTTAGTTCACATGCTATCCATGCAAAGCTCCATCAGATTCAATTTGAGGCCAGTACATCTTGAAAAAAGATGTACTATAATCAAAACATGCATGGGAGAATTATTCAAATGTAATGCAGAATATAAATATTTTGATTAAATGTTTTTAAATTTAACTATACTAATTATTGTTTCCGAAGGGAAATTCCATTTCCACGTTGCTGTTTACAATATGCATTAAATCACAAAAAACAATTCACACACACAAAGGCAAGAAAGAGACATCAGACTGATGTGCAATGGTGCTTGATTATGGTGATGTTACTTAAATTACTGTACTCAGTGGAACTTAATTCATGCTCAGGAAACAGATTAGCATCTTTCCAACAACCAATCTCAATTTCCGCAGATCCATTAAAAACATTTAACTCTGGTACCAAAAGCCATGACCTTATGGACTCAACCATGATTAGTCCTTTTCACGCTGGCCATTAAAGCCGTCAAGACACTTCTTTGTCAGTTGCTGCATATATCAGAATGGAGGGCTGAGTTAAACCCACAACTTTACCATTTGTTCTCATTTATTATAAGTACACTTACAAACCATAACAATTTTACAAAATTACAAAAAAATATCAATTCCATCCATCCACTCATCCATCTATATGATTTATTGCAACATCAATATACATTTTAAGTAATTGTGCTTTTATGCATTTCTTGAAAAATACAAATTGACTGAGATGTTTTGATATAGTCAAGATTTTAAGGTGGTTTCTATTCCACCAGATATAGAACAATCAACGAGTTACAATTTTGGCGAAGCGTTCTTAAGTGATTTTTAATTTTATTTTTGTAACCCTTTTATAGCAATTTTTAAAGTTAAAGTACCACATGATTGTCATACCCACCTGCTTGGGATACTTTTGATTTAACGTGTTATACCTACCTACTTAGGCCTATATGTGTTTTTATGTTAACCATCTTCCAATGTAATGCAGCTATCACAGAAGAAACAGATGCCAAGTGTTGTCTTTGTGTCATCGGAAGCACCCCAAAAGATAATAAAAGTATCACGGGTCTCAAAAGTTCAGAGAGATTTGTATTATTATTATTATTATTATTATTATTATTATTATTATTATTATTATTACTATTATTATTATTATTATTATTATTATCAGATAAGTCTGGCCGGTAGACCTGCTGATCAAACTCAATACACGCTTAATGCAACTTCACAGTTACCCACGAGAGGGCAGCAACACTCTGTTCAGCTTCATGACACTATGTGACCGTTATCCGACAGTTTCTAAAATGACAACGATGAAAACATGCCTGCTAGTGGAATAAGAACGCAAACGGCAATGTGAAAGTAAAGTTGAAAGTAAGAAATATAAAAGTTAAATTATTTCTTACTTGGTTTATGCCTCTTTCGCAGTCACGTGACCAAAACGTTGTGGGCGCTATGACGATGTTCCGCTTTTGACGAGTCAAACGTCCTCTGAGTTCAAACGTTCTGTGATGGCAGCGCAATTATTTAAGCAAAATGGACATTTTGAATAAAAACAAAGCTATATTTGGTGAAGTTTACTTAAATTAGCAATCGAGATCCTCGAGTTAGCAGCTAAGTCATGGGCAACCGTGCACTTTCCCCACCAACAACAAATATGGACATAATTTGCTGTCTTGTTTATGGTGTGAGTGCCTATGCTTTTTCCCACTTCAAAACTATAAATCCCTGTAAGCTAACAGATTTTTTTTTTTCAATTTTCAATTTGCTATGTAACTTTGTTGGCGGAATAAGATGTTCGGTTGCTGTAGGTCACACACACTCAATCTCATAACACCTCACTTTCCTTCTTTTCTGTGTTCTGATATGAATCACAGTCAATGGGGTTTGATTAGCATCAAGCTTTTCGCTTTTTGGCTAACCATGCTACTCTCGCTAGCTTTTCTGCTCAGGAATGACCAGTGGCAGCTGTAACGCGTTATTTTACCGGATACTGTGTGTAACGTTGTCTGATATGAATAAAAGAGATCGGGTTTAGCATCAAGACATTAGAAAAAAGGACACGTCTATTTACTACCCGGTAACTTCACTGATAATGCAAAGTTCTGATGGGAACTTTCACTTTCTTTTTTTTTCTTTAATGCTTGCTACACTAATAACAAAATCTAAGACTAATGAACGAGTAGCCACTGGGTGTAACGTAGCAGTGTTATTTCAATGACAAAATACGGACAATCCATAACACTTGGCAGCTATCAAGATGGGCAAGCTCACTCCTCACTTGTGGGTTTACATGTCAATTTGACCTTAGCTGTCAGTATAACACAATCTGACTCTGTAATATGTTTTCCACATTGAGCAAATTACGAGGCATGTTTTGCATGACTTTTCTGCATTAAACAATACTATATGTGCTTGGCTTTAATGTAATATGAGACTGCTTCAATCAATAAAAACAGAGCGAGCAATTTACTAACAGCTCGTCAGTGCCAGCTTGAGAGTCAACAGTGAGGATGACCAAGTGGGCGTCTGACGTTACACACGCACATGGAAAAAAACGGGGGGTGGAAATGTGCTGTCACGGCTTGCGAAATTCACGAAAATATAATTTTTTTAAGTGGTCATTACATTGCGTGTTTAGCAAAGCAATCATTGAATCATATTATTTGTACTTGTACTCTTTCTTAAAAATGGGTGATTTTGTCTCTTACACTTAAAAAAAAGAAGTAAAGTTGACAGCGCGGGCCGACAATTCAAGGAAAGGTGGAAATTGGACTTCACTGAAACATGCAACAATTGTGTCTGCCTCATTTGCAAGAAGACGGTAGCTTTGCAACCTTGATTGCAAGCTGAATTCTCTCGGTATTTGTGAGTTCACAAACCCCCGAGAATCCATCTTGTCTGGAGCCCACTGGTTTTCCCCAAGCTGAACCAATGGTGGTTCAGACTCATCACAAAGCAACTTTGCGTATGTGGGTGCGATGTGTGGCTGCAATGAAAACAAGAAGCGCAGAGACCATGGGAAACAAACAACAATTGACCTTTGGCAAAAGCTCTACCTCAGTTAAGGCTTCTGGGTCCGACATCCTTCTGGACACTTACACTGTAAATGAAAATTCTAGAGCATGTCAGTGAGGTTTTTATTTATTTTTTATTTAGCATTACAGGTGCAATATCTTTCAGATGGAGGCAAAAGGGTCTACAACAGGGGTGTCAAACTCTATTTTTTGTCGCGGGCCACATTGTAGTTATGGTTCCCCTCGGAGGGCCATTATGACTGTGAAACCATAGAAATGTACCGTATCTCCTCATATTATCACATAACCAAACTGAGGCATAACTACTTTTGAGTCAAAAGGTTTTGTGGGGGGATTTTACTATGGATTTCAATGAAGCGGATACGAGCTTGATGGACCTTGGACATTTGGGGGCATGGTTTGCAACAGGGCAATTGGTGATGTTATGAAATGTGCAGAGGTTTCGGAGCGTGTATCGAGCAAGAGTGGGTGTGACCAGGGTTAGGGAATCCAGGTCCAGAAAGTAAAAAGCCTGCCACAGATTGGCTTTAGCCACAGGTGCTTCTACTTAACTGGCAGGTAAATGAGCTGAAAAGAAGCACCTGTGGCTAAAGTAAAACTGTTTCAGGGTTTTTTCTCTCTGAACCTGGATTCCCCGACCCTGGGCGTGACAAATGAAGCCCCAATTCGTAGCGTGTGCAGTGTCCAAGAAAGTCACAGGACTGAAGACAAAAAAGAGGCCTCGATTATGCAATGACATCATTGGTTCATTCAACGTATCATTACTTTATCAGGCTGGGGACCTTGTGTAGTCATTGTATGATGCTTTGTGCTGCACTCCAGATGTCAGTAACACCTTTCACATTAAGTCGTCTGTCATTTACAATGAATGATATAAAAATATCAGTGAATCTGAATAAGATCACTTATTTACCTGTTATCAGTGAACTTCTATTTTTAACGATATGCCATGTTTGAAATTAACCCTGTACCGTGAAGATGATTTTTCCTAAACTCTTCTCTTTCTACTTTTCTTGGAGCAGAAGTTTGAGCTGTTGACGCTTGTTTTGTTTTTGTTTTTTTCCATTTTCCATCCAAATGTTTTCGTACGCTAACACTAAATGTCCTCGGGGACGAGCATGACGGGAACGAGTATGACGTCACCCTTCATCACTCCACCCCTCCCAACCTCCAAGAAACCATGGAGCGCTCGCCCCCTGAAGGGAAGATTATGGAGGTAAATATGGTGCAAAAGTAACTTGTAAAAAAAATTGTACCTGTAGAAAAAAGTATAAATTTGTATCTGTAAAAGTCGTGATTTGTACCTGTAAAAAAAAAAATTATCTGTAAAAACAAATTTGTACCTGTAAAAGTCATGATTTGTACCTGTACAAAAAAGTGTAAATTTGTATCTGTAAAAGTTGTGATTTGTACCTGTAGAAATGACAACTTACATATTCACATACAACAAGTAGCTGAGTACTGTCCACTTTTGGTTATAGGTTTAGGTTATCTTGTAAAACATTGAATAGGGTTCTGTAGCTCTATAGTAATTTTCACATCTGAGCACTTAAAAACAGTAGTTTATGAGGTATTTTTAGATTATAATTTTTTTTAAAGGTACAAGCTATTGATCGAATGTTTACACTTGTAGGCTTCAAATCTTGAAATAAAAATTGTGACTTCAATGTGTTCAGTTTTCGTGACAATTAACAACATGAGATGAGCTAGCACCGGATTACGAGCTATGATCGTACAATAAATCTTACCTTCGTACTAAAACTTCTTTCTTTCTGCCCACTTTGAGTGCTCTGCATGTCAACCAACGTTTAAGCTGTTCCACACAGTGTTTGTATATTGAACCATGTTGAAATTTTCACGCCTGGGACGTCCTCTTCTTCCAAAATGACGTGTAAACTGGTGTGGCTACTCTGTTTGTTTGGAATTTCGGACTTGTGCATATTAATGATAAAAACGTGGCGTAATTTGAGTTCAACCCACTGTCGTTCGCTCAACCAATGAGGTTGAGTTTTAGCCCGCCCAAATCCTCCAGAGCCCGCCCTCTTCTTCTACGAGTACAAATCACGGTGCTCTACAAGTACGAATCAGTTTTGCACCATTTGTAGCGAGAGATTTGGTGCAAAAGTCACGTGACTGGACAGCAGCAGAAAAAACACTTGTTACTCCTAGTGGCGACTTCTTTGACTACAAGTTGTCATTTCTACAGGTACAAATCTCAACTTTTACAGATACAAATTTACACTTTTTTGTACAGGTACAAGCAATTTTTCGTACAGGTACAAATCATGACTTTTACAGGTACAAATTTGTTTTTACAGATACAAATTTTTTTTTACAGGTACAATTTTTTGTTTACAGGTACACTTTTTTTTACAGGTACAAATCACGAATTTTACAGATACAAATTTATACTTTTTTCTACAGGTACAATTTTTTTTCACAAGTTACCTCCGCAGAAGATACAAGCTGATAGGTGCAGTCTGTGCCAATTGCCAGTGTGGCACCGCTCCACAGGGTGGCGCTTCTTTGTTTTTTGTGTGCATGTGTAGCAATTCTTTTTTTTGGTGGTGAATGTTTTCTTTTGATGCCGTGGAAGCTACGGACCGGTAATTGTAACGCGTGGTGGCGCAGAGCCCATTGTTTTTCTTTCGGCTTAATACGGTGAATCCGTGGACTGCCAATCCTTTTGTTGCTCTCTCATTTTTTTGCTGAACCGCTACGCTATCCATGGCCGATTGGCCCGCGAGCATTACAAGTCGTAGTTAATAAGTCAGAAATCTTTGTACTCATCTGGGCATTGGTGGAGAATGCGTGATGTAGAAAAATCTTTCACATTAACATTTTAAACTCCACAATGTATCTATAAATTAACTGATATATTAACACACCAATTTTGACACCCTTAATTAATAACAAGTATTCTGACAAAGTTTCATGAAAACAATTTGTAACACGTCAGATATTGTAACGTGTTGCAAATAAATTAATAGGCTATGCAACACTATGTGACATCCAGTTAGTTTGGAATTGAACAATTAGAAAAAAACACCACTCACGTTTGCCGGAGGACATATTACACTGCATTTAAAACTCTTTGTTATAGACTATAACCCTGATTAATGTTTTTTTTTTTCCTGAAATGTGAGCACATACATCGAAACAGAGGGAAAGGCATTTCAAATGCGGATGAATAGCTGAGTTTAAGCAATGAAATGGTATCTCACCTGAATACATGACAGAAACAGGAGAGAACATGTGGCTGTGGCCGACACGCGGGTATATCAGCCACAATTCCTTGTGCATTAAAAAGATGTAAACAAAACATGCCAAACAATATTTCGCAGATATATATGATAATTTTATCATCATTATTTTTTAATGTTGCTACATCTTGTCCTCGAGATCTGAGGATATTTAAATGTGTATAAATAAATTTAAAAAAGGAGATTAAAATGTAGGTAGCTCTGTGGGTCTCAGTAATGTATACATACGGTGCAGTGTCATCTTTGATTTTGGGTTCCTTAAAGCGACACTAAGGAACTTTCAGTTCGTGTTGATTATGGCGGTGCTATATGGACAAAAGTGGTATTGTTATATCTGAAGGAAGACCACATTTCCTATGAGGACAAGCGCATTGCATCGTTTTTTAGTTTACGCCAGTGAATGAAATCCGGGCCAATGTTGATCATTGACTATCCTTTCATCTGGGGTAGCTTTTGACGCACACCCGTCGCCATGGGCGGGCCATAGGGGTCCGTGCCCGCCCACCAAGATGATTGTGCCCCCCATTTGAGGCATAGATCTCCCCATTTGAGGCATGGATCTCTAAAATGGTTCTCCTTTTTTATTATATCTTTCATTCCTTCTTCTTTGGCACTCTTATGTCCGAATGTCAGTAAACGCAACACAGGTGCTGTGCTGGGGAAGGTATACTTGTGTTCATTGCCACTACTGCGCTACTGCTCGCCGCTTGAGAATTGTTTTCGGCGTCGGCTACGGCCAACGGTAGCTGTTTGTTCAAGACAAATAAAATGGGTGACATTCCCAACCAACGTTTGCTGGCGGCATTCTTGCAAGACATCACAATATGAAGAAATAGTGGTGTGGTTTTGTTTGATTGATGGCCAGTCTTATCTGCAACAGCCATCACAGCCTGACTGAAAATAATAATAGGTAGGCCTACACTGGCTTGTACGCGACAAATACATCAATGTTGGTGTGCGAGAGTCATGTACATTTTGTGCAAGTGACGTTTCCGAGGATGCTGGCGCACAAGACAAGTGAGGAGGGACATACTACAAACTACATTCGTGTCGGCAACTAAAGAGCCACTTGGAAAAAGAAACCACAGGAACCACATATCGTTTGGGCATCTAAAATGAGGTCAGATTTTGCTTTCCTTTAAAAAAAAAAAATTCTGTTGCACACACCGTTCAAACGGGTAGCCCGGTCTCAGAGGATCCGCCATATTGGATGTGGCAATTGTATTCGCCATTAAATCGGCAAATAATTAGTAAGGTTGAGTTAGAATGGGTGGTTAGAATGGTTCCTTCTTAATCCAATGAGTTGTGGCTTGATGATACATCTCCAAGAAGAAAGTGAGCAAGGCATCTCTTTACTTTGCCTTATCCAACATGGCTGCAGCGTCAACGTACTCACGACGGCTTTGCCATCTACTGTATGTGTATGTATGTAAATACTGTCTATGATAATACTGGTTGGCGGGCGCCATTCAATGGATAGATGCACGGCAGTGCTATGTGAATTAATATGGGGCAAGTTAATGCTGTCAGTAGGGTATTCATAATAATAAACCATCCCCCCCACTTCCATGCATTTCATGTGCCCCCCTTAAGCCTGGGCTTTGGTGACAGGTCTGTTATGAGTATGCCATAAAGCAGTCTGCATATTTGTAGTTTTTTTTGTGTGGCAGTGTTCCTACCATCCTCCTCAAAGTTGCTTAGTGCCAGTAAAAATGTTACAGACCCCTTCAGGCCATTGCAAAGCTACCATTCAACTAGTTTTAAGTCGATGTTTCATCAGAAGAGTTATGAAAATATTTTATTAAGGTTGAAAAGTTCTTTAGTGCTACTTTAACCTCTTATCACCATTATCATTACTTCACTACAACATGTACAGAACGAAGTGATTAGAGGTAGAAATAGAAACAGCAGGTAATGGGAATGGACACGTATGTTCCCTAAACTATTACAGATGAATCTAAAATTTACTTTTGAGGAGAGGAACGTACAATTCTGCTAGGACTAAATGTTTGTTTTTTTTTTACTGTCAGAAACCCATTTTTACCTGTGGATTTTATTTATTTATGTATTTATTTATTTGTTTGTTTATTTATTTCTTCATTTTTAAGCCTTGATAAAAAACAAAAACAAAACAAACAACAGCAAAAAAACCAAAACAAAATTGACAAGAAAGAATGCGCGGCCAAACTTCCCACAGGCTGCGAACGCACCACGCTTGGGGGTGTGTGTGATCGTTCGCTTCCAGACTGGCTGGCAGCAGCCAAGCAAAGCATGGGACACAGCACCGAGCGCTGAGCTATCCAGGCTGAGGACAGCCTTTAACCTGTATGCGCACGCTCAATTCAGTCCACTTGTGTTCACCACCCTCTTTTCATCATTCACTGACACTCATTTAGGGGTGGCGGTGAAAGAAGAAAGCGACGCGGTATCAGTCCCCGTGGGAGGATGGAGATAGAGAAGAGGACGAATGGCTTCGACTACCCGGAGAGAAACAACGCAAAGCCGGTTAACGGTAGGCTAACAGCAACGTTTGAATAGAAGTTTAACTTTCTGGATAGCCCCTGTCACTGACCACATCTGTTACACGAGCTTGTCACGGGTGGCTGCAAATGACCACTACACTACCTGTGACACAAACCAGTATTCACGGTAGTCAAGTTAAAACAATTATTTCTGTAACGGATTCTTGTGCGTTTTGTTGTGTTTTAGACGTGGGTGTTTTTTTTTTGGGGGGGTGGGGGTGGGGGGGTTGAGTGACAGATGATTGTAGGTGGTGTATCTCAGTGACTTGGCTTTTCTGCCTCTTGGAGTGCGCGCGCGTGCGTGTGTTAGGAACAGAGGTCGGAATGTTTTTATTTGGTGGTGGTCAGTCAGGCGCGGGGTGATCGTAAAAGGTGAACTTTTGAACTTGGAAGAAACACTGACGCCATTCGTCCCCAAATCCGGTGTTGCACGCGCTCCATAAAATGGAAAAGGACCCAAATGAAGACGATGAGAACTCGGAAGATGACAAATTTCTATTAGCATCCCTTTTGAAGTCAGCTGTGCTTCCGGGGCTTGTAAAGTCCCCATGCAGTCAGTCCACACAGTGCCCTTGCTAAAATGTGTAGAGAGATCCCCGGGCCCACATTAATATACTAACCGTGCCTTACAGCATTGTCTGTGTCAGGCGCCAGTCCATATCGTTGCCTGACGCGGGTGACTGATGATTTATTGACTTTCCGAGATTAAAATTTCTTTAATCCCCTTGACGGAGTGAAGACGGTTTGTTTGATTGGGGAAGAACAATTGACTTAAATGATAGCAATGAAATAAAAAAGGCATGCAGATAAATATAATTAATCATGCAAAACCATACTGCATCATCATCATAATAATTTTAACAGCACAAAGTAATTGTAATAATTTATAAAACAGCTAGATGAGCTACATGTAATTCATGTAACAAAAAGACGATTCAACAGAAATAAATATGTTAGGATTGAGAATAGAATAAGAGCAATTCTATTCAAACATATGTAAATCATTTCATTTGATCATAATTTTATATTTTTGTATACATTTATTTTAAAAGTCACCATCTGACTCTCTAGGTAGATTTAATTGCCCATTTGATGAGTAGTTGGCACAAGCAACCTTATATTAGTACACATACACATTAGAGAGGTATTACGACAACTAATCGATTATCAAATTAATCGCTAACTATTTTGGATAATCAATTAATCATTTACATAACATTTTCAATTCAAAATTGTCCAAATCCTCAGAAATTCAGCTTCCCCAACAGTAAATATTCTGTTTTCTGTACTCCTTCATAGACTAATCGTGTTTATTTGAACATGGAAACAAATCATTTTTATGGTGAATTAAAATAAACATTTGCTTTTACTTTGGAATACATATAATAATTCCCCCCCCACCTATTTTCTGACATGTGTTGACCAAACTAGTAATTGAATCATAAATGATTGATCTTTGTAATTTTTTTTACATTGTCAATTTGAAATAATGTCCTCTTTTTGACTAAAGCGATGGAATTTTTTTTTTTATCTGACTCTTTAATTAATAAAAAAATACATGAATCACACATTGTTCTTGATACTGTACCACAGTGGTTTAGAAGTTATGTTTTAAATTTGAAATGTATAATTCTTTCGAAATGACATAAAGATCTGGACTGAGTTAATTTCTTGATTAACTGATTGACTTCTCAAAGTGGTAGTGTTTTCCTGACATTTTGACCACTTGATCAATTTTCAGATGGTTTGTCTACTGATAATATTTCCCTTATTGCTTCATATGTTAAAGTCCAGCTGGTTAACCTGTCCCTCTCTGGATGGAGAAGTGCGGAACTGTCGACTATTTAAGCATTTCTATTACCTCACATTGTTTTCCAAACAAAGCAGCTTAACCCCCCTCATCTACCTTCTGTTGCAGCTCCTCCACACAGCCACATTTGAAGAACAAATTAAATTTTTATTGATATTTTAATTGAGAAGAATTTCACTCCACCTTGCTGCTCGATGAAGTGCGCAGGTTTTAATGGAATTAAGTTCATTGGAAGTAGAGGACAAAGCCGAAAGGCAGGTTGGTTAGGAGGCTTGCATATGTTTGGGCCCTGGGGGGTTTGCAGGCTGGCATGGTGGGGCAGATAGGCTGAAAGAAAGTGCTTTGTCAGCTCCTGCTTTGGCTCGGGTGTAAAGAAGTTGGCTGTAGGATCTGTTCTGTCCCTTGGGGTAGGGTGAAGGGGACGGCTGGCAGTGGGTGGGGCAGTGACAGGAGGCAATGCAACCCCCCCCCCCCCCCTCTCCTGCCGAGATGCTTGAATGATGAGCCAGGAGGAGTACAGTAGAGGAGGGGCTCATGCAGGAGTAGAGTGGAGGGTTTGGGGGTAGAGGCCATTCATGAAGATGTGATACATCATGTTGCTGTTTCCTCCGCTTTTTAGTCTGGCATGCTTCTCTTTGTAATCAAGCAATCTTATTTAACACATTCAAATATCATCAGATTTGGACAGAGTTGTTGTGGTAGAGGGACAAAAAATATATACATTAGAGCTGTGCATCTCTCCAATAGAAGACAATTCGATATGTATCCTGAAATATAGGATGCAATACAATTGAAACACAGATGATTTTAAAGATAAAAGCGCCATCTATAGAAGTGCACTCCATTTACCAGTTGAAGTGGACCAATCCGTTTTGGTTTGTTTCAGTGGGATTGGATTTGATTCGATATAGGTGCGGCTCACTTTGAGAGTGTATGAAGCAATGAGTGTCTTCTTGCAATTTTACAAAACTGATAAAACTTTTAGTAGGTTATTGTTAGGACTGCTCAATTATGGAAAAATAATAATAATCACAATTATTGTGGCAATAATTGAAATCACGATTATTTAAACGGTTACAAGTATTCTTTGGTAAAAAACAAGAAAATGTTTAAATATTTAAAAATTTAAAAGACCAATAAAAAATAAAAAATAGAATCACTATAATTATGTAAGTTCCTTTTTGACCCAAAATATTTTTTTATTTTTTATTATTTTAATTTATTAAAAAACAACAACAACAACTTGAAGTTGGAGTGCAGCACGTGCACTGTGCAGTAGGACAATCATTTATTTTTTGGTGCAAAACAAGAAAATGTTTAAATGTACAAAACTAATAAAATAAATGCTAATTAAAGACAAGTATGATTCTTTGAAACACTATTATTAAGCAAGCTCCCTTTGGATGAAACATTTATTAAATGAGTTATTTTAAAATAAAAAAAAAGGTACAAATGTATGAACTCAAAAATTAGTATGAATAAATTTGTATTAATAATATTTTTATGATTATGCTGATTTTGTAATTGTGGAGTGTAATAATTTAAATAGATTTTGATTAATTGCACAGCTCTAGTTATTGTAAATATAAGATATGTATGTGGAGTATAATAATTGAAATTGATATTGAATTTCGATTAATTGCACAGCCCTATTTATTGTAAATATATCTCACCAATAAAAGACAATTCAATATGTATCTTGATATACTTTGTAGGGGAATGATTTGGTTCAATTGTATGATATTATGATATCTATTAATTATTTTTTGTGTTATTAATTTTTGTTTTACTTGTGTTTCTTATTGCATGACAGATTTTTACTCAATGTACGTCACTTTGTTTTAAGTTTTTTTTTAATAAATTGAGCTGAGTTGAGATTTAATGCACCAACTGACAAAAATAGATTGTGTGTTAAAAAATTTCAATTTTGAGCTTTCTCCAAAAATAACGTCCATAAGTTCTCTATTTAAAATTTTCAGCAGCCCAAATGTTGAAATTGTAGTGGAAGTGTATGAAAGTAAGCGACTAGTAGACAATGTGCACCATTAGCCAACATGTTTTTAGTTGACCTTGTAGCTGCCGTGTGTTAGGAAACCTGCCTAGAACTAATCCAGAGCTCTATTGTTATTTCACAAATGATTTATATAAATGCGCAAAGCAACCAATAAAAGTCGAAATGCACCGCAATGATACCCACCAGCAAAAAAATCAAGCAGAAGATGTTCGTCATAACAATGGCAGTAAGTTAACCCATCTTACTTTATGGCAGAAGGAAATTCTGTCATACCGGCAAATGCTTGTAATCCAGGCATAGAGATAAAGATAATCTTTGGTTCCGGGATCGCTTTCTCTAACAAATCTATTTCTCCTTTTAATTTAACTGAGTGTAATGTAGGGCTGAACGATTAATTGCATTTCCAATTAAATCACGGTTTGACATTTACGTAATTGTGAAAGGCTGCGATTTAAATACCTATTGAAACAGTGAACGCGGAAAGAGTGAAAGAGGGAGGGGGAGCAGGAACGTCACCGCTGTAAATAAAGCCTGGCGCCATAAGTGAATGTAATTTTGGTGATTTTTTTTTCTTGTCTCGAGACCTTGAAACGTGTGTCTATCATGTTTAATCTGTTTGGTCTTTGTTTTAAAACAACACTTCACTTTTGTAAGTTATGACTTTTTCGGCTGCTGAAGTGTCGCGTGTTTTGTAAACTGTGTGTACACGCAAGTGTGCGGCAGCGGCTGATAAATTTGAGTTGTCTTATATTTTGAGGTTAAATAGGTCTGTATGTGGCCATATGTTGTGTCGTCCGATTTCATGAATGAAAGTTAGGACAGTCGAAATGATTATTGCTCGTCATTACTCACCATCTTTTAGGAGCCGCCGCCGCTGCTGCCGGATTCGTACCCATCGCACAACACTTGCCACTCAGCTAAAGTTCTGGGCCACAGTCATCCAAAGCGCAGTCTGCCAGCCACAGTAAACAATGCAGTGCACGAAAAATGGGACAATTTCAAACCCGCCCGGACGCCCGGAAAAAATGTAATAAAGTGACTATCTCCCGGTAAAACAGCCCAATTGCTCACAAAATCAAGCTAGCAAAAGCAATGCCAAACACCATGTAAAGTGAAACAGCTAGTTAATTCAAGCACATCCACAAAGCCAATCTTTCCTTTTGCATCATTCTTTGTGAAAAGTATGAATAATTCTTTGTCCCTTACTTTGCTGAAGATCCGGTAGTTAAGGCGTTGGTCTCCGATCATTCAAAAGATGGCGTTTTCCCTCAAAAGAAACGTGTGAAAATAGTTTGATATTCTCCAGAGTGGCGTCATCTTACCGCTTTGCTTTGCACTAAGTGTGTTTTGGATTCATGAATGCACTGTGCGAATGTACGTTCGCATAGGAATAATACAGCGACGTAAAAAGGCTGCGTAGCGATCTGCCCATTTGCGTAAAGGACTTTTCTACCGGAAAACTGACTGCGCATGCGCGAAACTACATTTTTGCTATTTTATCCATGTGAAATTATGAATATGACAGATACATAAATACATAAATAAACAAATAAATAAATTAATTTATAATAATTTTTACATTGAAACATTTTCTTGTTTTGTACTGTACCAAAAAATAAATTATCGTCCTTGTCGTGACCTTTCAGTTATCACCAAAGTAATCGTGATTAATATTTTCTTGATAATCCAGCAGTCCTATTCTGGAGCGGAAAAATATGAGCATCAGTCAGATGAAGATGAGAAAGGAAAAAGAGTTTTAGAACTCCACCCATTTAATTCCCCCACCTTCAAGATAAGTGTTTAGGCAGGTTGATTAGCATTTCAAACAGTGCCAAGTGATTCATCTTACAGCACACACCATGGCAGATGGTGAGAGCAATTTAAGTACGTTTTCATCAATGTAGTTAAATTGCTCCTAAAGAGCAATTAAAGACTCATGAAAAGAATCATGTATAGTATGTATAATCATGTATAGTATTGGGTTTATACGTATCGCTGATAAATGTGGTTACAGCAGTAGTCAAGTTATGTTTTTGCATGTATTTCAAGCGCAAAGTACCGTATAGAAAAAACTATTAAGTAATAAAATAAAAAAAAGCACAGAATTCACGCTATGCATAAGAAATATGAATAGGCAGACCAAAGCAATGTGCAACAGAAAAAAAGTATGAAACAATGATAAAATAATATATATTAAATAATATTCATCAAATTTGTCTTTATATCATATATATAAATATTACACAGTATTATTCATACTGTATACATGTTTTAAATTTTCAAACATTATTTCTGTTATATATTTTTTTTCTGCACATTTTGTAGCTATACTTTAAAATGCAAATCAAATGTGATATTGTACCACAAACCAATCTTAGAGAGAATTTAGAAGATGCTTGAAGTAAATTTGAACACATACAGCACATCCTTTATCAACATTGAATTTGATTGATTAAACAGTCTGTATGTACGATCTATCCAATTCTTCTCCCACATGTGAAGTAAAATCAACTGATTGTGACATTGGCAGTAACGACTAATGAAAATCAAGCATTAGCACAGGGGACACTGAATGGTGATGAAGGTCTTCCTCTGTCCTAAGGTGGAACGTGCTTCTTGTGGCTGTTTCCAGGCAACACGCATTTAGTCACTATAGAAGGGTCAGATGGTGATGGCGTAAGCACAATCACAATACATTTGTTTACCAATACGCATGAGTCCAGCTAATTGGGTGAATTTTTAATTATTTTTTTTTAATTAACTTTTGCTTTTGTGTTGATCTTACATGCAGCTTTCCAGCTTTGCAGCTAAGAAAGCAATTGACCAAATACACTACTATGTGATTGTTATGTTTCATATAAAATTTCATATCAAACCTGCAAGCACTTAAAGTATATGTGTGATGTACCACTTCCAGAATATTTATTTTGTCTCAATGTTTCCTTTTAATTCCTAACATGAATTATTGATTACAAATATTATTATTCTATGTATTGATTCTGACTTAAGTAAAGATAAAAATCAAAATCAGGAAATAATTATAATATAGTTCACAATTAATTCCCATCTACAGCATTTGAAATAGCTGAGATTTCCTGAAATTGTGGTCATCATCAGCCATCCATCTTCATGTTTGCGGGTTTTGTTGTTGTGTGAGCCGTGATGGTCACGCGGGGGAGGTGGCAGCAAGCACTATGGGAACGGTGACCAGGGTCAGTGGGATGTTGCTCTTGAAGCATTAATGGCCTGCTCTGCTGACCTCCACATAACCCAGGAAAGTATTTACAGCCTCCACTTGATCCATGAGCTACAGGCTGCATGACAGTGAAGCTGCTTTCCGAGGTCTCCGCTCGCTGCATCCTGGCACAAGCCCAGGCTAAAATAGCTGCTAATGACAGGATAGGCATCAAGCAAATTTTGAAGGCAAGCATGTCCTACAGTAAGTTGTCGGGGCAAAGTGGTACAGTAATGCTGGTGAGGTGCCAGCGATGCTTTTATCAGGCCTGTGTGATATTCAACACGCCATAAACATCCTCAATTTGAGTTTGAATTTGGGAAGAAGTTGAGTTCACAGGCAGCTGCAAAAGTCTGAACTTGGTATGTCAATTAGAAATGGCTTGCCTGTAAAATTTTCTGTGCTCCTGGAGGACGCAGTTGTCACGGGGTTGTAAAGGAGCAGCTGAGAAGGTCCTGGATCCATCAAAATGGACTTGTTGCGCTGTGAATGTAGCTCTGTTGTCAATGTGATGCTCTACCTGGGATAAAAATGTCATGAAGACGCTTGCTGGTTAAAGTCCAGCATGTCTTCCAGCACCATGTCCTCCTCCCATGGTAACTGGTTCACAGACACAGTCGAGGCACCGCAATCATTTCACAGCCAACAGGAAAGACACACAAAGCCGCATATAGGGACTCTTTGCAAGAATCTGCTAAACTCCTTTACATCTAATTACCAACTCACACAAACACATACCGTTCTCAGCTATGTGGGGTGTACTTTTATTTTCAAAAGGGTCATTAAAGTTTTCGAACTTTCATTTTAGTAATTTTTTATTTCCTTTTGAGTTTTGTTTTTTAAATTTAGTTACTTTAATTTCGGTTTCAGGGCGATTCTGTTGCTTAGTTTGTTATTTTTTTAATACTTAATTTTAGTTCAGTTTTAGCTATTTTCAGTGTTAGTTTTTGTTTAAACATGTTTTATATTACTTGTGTGCAATATTTAATAAACAGTTAACACCATGGTAGAATGAAAAAAGTAACGCATTTCTTACCTACGCTCATGTATTAAATGAACTAATTCACTCCCACTTTACTGGATTTTGACTGATTTTGCAAGGCCCACAGAATATTGTGTTTTACTGCTATAAAAACATGAAACATACCAAAAAAAAGATTAGAGTCTCTTCTTTCATCAGGAAAAAAAGTGCATTTCTATCTGTTTTCGTTTTGCAGCAATTAGCATTAGAATATAGCTAAGCTTCATCATTATTCACTAATCTGTTGAAAACACTGGCAAAAAAGAGCTTGTTGCAACATGGCCCTGGTTGATCTATTATACTCTGCTGCCACCTGCTGGCCGTTTTTTTGTAATAACTACCATTGCTATAAGCGACTTCTTCAGGTCAGAGGCTGCATTAAAGCCTTCTGTATGCTCTAGCATTAAAAAACACATAAAAAAAACATATAAATAGTTTTTGGAACCATGGCAATATTTAAACCAGAACATTTTATACATTTTTGGGAGCAAATGTGTTATGTGACTATTTTCACCATGATTATAGTTCTAGTTAGTTTTGTCAATGTAAAATGTAGTTTTACTTAGCTTTTGTTTTTAAAAAGCATTTTTGTTTTTATTTTATTTCAATTGGTCACAATTTGTGTGCAGCATATCGCTGGCGTCAGACCAAAACCTCATAAGTCACAATTTGGCAAATTTCCTATTTTTTTCAAAAATCTATACTTTTGGTCAGTCCACATGTGTGGGTGTCGTTTTTACTAATTACTGACCAATTTAAAGTGTTGAAAAGGGCTTGATCTCTTTGATGATGCAATGTTAATGGTTGAAAAAAACGTTTTTGGGGTCTCTTAAAAAGCGGCCATTTTGGAGGTACAAGGTTTTGGCCCGACGACAAACCCCCTATGATATAAGTAATGATGTCCTTCCTGGAATAAACTTGTTTTAGTACATTAATATTGAATTTAGTGATAATCCTGATGTATATTTCCAATAAATTATGTATAATAAAAGTAGTTTGCGTGGCTGCAAACCTTATTACACCCCCCCCCAACGCGCGAACACACACACACACGCACGCACACAGACACACACACACACACACACACACACACACACACACACACACACACACACACACACACACACACACACACACACACACACACGCGCGCACACGCACATGCACATGCACATGCACGCACGCACGCACACGTAATGGCCTTAGGGAATTGAGAGGTCAAGAGTTGCTGCCCATCGCAACAGGAAATCCTGCATCAGCATATTGTGATATGTATTGACACTTTTGAAACTTGAATGGCTAATGTTGGTCTTGTTGTTCTAATGTGATGATGATTATCAGATGGCTGCTGGTGGCTTGAGTTTGCACAGTGCAGTATGCTGGCTGACTCTGAGAGGTAGTAAAACTCTGACCCCTGGCATGATGAAAGGGAAGTTGCTCCTTTGAGCGTGTCAAGCCACGGTGAAGAAGCCCCCACCCCTATGACCACAACGTGACCCTCAGTCGGGACGCCTGCCGGGATTAGTGCAGATAAAGACATACATTCATTAGCTTAACATAACATACGCTGATGACTGCAGAATGCTCAACTTTGTAGGGCTATAAAAGTGGCCTTCATCCTATTGTTTGATCTTAAAAACTGTATTTGCTCTGTGGCCAACACCGAATAAAACTACCCTGAAGTAACCTGAAGTGGGGGTGAACATTGTGACACATTTCTAATCACTGGTTTATTGTATATTTGCAACACAAATGATGTAGCAGAATACTTTACATACATCCCATGCAGCTGAAATGTTATCTAAAGTTTAATTAATAATTTATGTGAGGCATCCATTTATTTACTAAAAGAAAAAAAGGCTTGCTTATGGATTACTTTGTTAAAACTATAGATGCAATGCTTTCATTATTTTAAACTATTACAATGAATTACACTAACACCAGAAATAGATGACCCCCAGTGGAAGTGTATTTATTTTCCCCAAACACATTTATGTCCCTTTTAAGGGCACTGTATTGTTCATTACATTGGCTTGTTTGCTTTCCTTCAGAGAGCAGGCTGGTTGGATTGATTCCTCCATGTTCATTTAATTACAGAGCTGAACTCAAGAGCCAATATGGTTTGTTTAGAATAAATACCAAATGCAGAGTAAGCAGATCGCCTGGCTGCGATATACAGTAAACTTGCCAATTGGTTATACGGTTTAAAATCTGGTTTTCATGTGGTATTGTCATGTTTGCTCATGCATTTTAAGGGCCAAACGTCTTACAACACTATGAGGTGAGTTTTATTATTTATGTGGGAAAAATTAAATCAAACTAAATCGTTGGAACATTGTAAATCCATCACATTCAGGTGGCGTAGCAATACAGAGATGCTGTGAACTTGAGTGGAAGTGGGATGCAACACCACAGGAACTGTGCGCTTTGTCAGCCAGAAGCAGCGGGGAGGACAGAGTAGACATTGTGCTGAACTGTGTTACACACTGAGGTCAAGGGTCAGGTGTAGAGGTCAAAAGGATCACCACAGAACAGTCTGTGAAACTAACCCTCAAGTTCCTTCACAAGCTGTCATATGAGATGCAGTGAGGAGCAGTGCGTGCCACATAGGGCTGAACCATTAGGGGGAAAAAAATGAATTGCAATTTTACTGACTTTCGATTCAATTTGCAATTTTCTTCAAATTTAGCTTAAGTACAAAATTCACTATGTATAGTAATGTTTAAAAAATAGGACATAAAATAACATACCATCAAAATATTAAAAGCTACGGTATTACTCTAATAATGCAAGGACACTTAAGAAGTGGTGTGAGGGAGACGGTCCTTTTTCAAATGGTTCAAGTTTTAAGGCAAGACCTGCTGTACCACTTGCTGTCATGTTTAATCCTTGGGCAGTATTTTATTTTGAAATGGCTTGGTCAGAACCATCAAAAAGCCCATAACGGGTCACAGTACCGCCTAGGTTAATTAAATATGCAATTACTATGTAAATAAAAATATTTTTTTTGTCAAAAATGTTTTACATTTTGTACTAATGTACATATTCTTTGTAAATAAATGTAAGATTATATGTAAATATCTTCCTCATATCTCCATATTTTTGCTCCTGTTTCAAACAAAGACTGAGGGCTTTGTGATATGGTCTGAAATTCACATCATGGTAATAATATAATTTTTTGGTTTTCACAGTAATGCTGAATGTAAAAGTGTAAAAATCATAATGGAAGTATTTCTGATTTGGGTAATTCAAATGTGAAAAAGGATTTCCTATAGGTGTGTGCCATATCATACCTTCTACAATATTAATGGTGTATTTTTTTGGGTGATAAAAATTTCAAATATCGCAAAATTGACACTGGAGGGATGTGATGACATAATCCGTGTCATACGTCATCATGGTTCAACTATGGAGTGCCAAAAATGGCAAAATAAAAAAATAAAAGTGAAAATAAAAACACTGTCAGCATAAAATGCGTCATGAAGTGTTATTCAAATGAGGAGTGGTCCTAAGTGTGTCTTGGGTTAAACAATTTACCTATTGGTTGATCGACATGTCAGTCTGTCAGACTCTGCCCCTTCCACAGAAAGGAAGAATTCACACACACGAAAGAAACAATGGACCTTGTTTTTTACAGGAACTTGTGTGAAATTGTCGAGCAACTCAAGTCGCAAGTCGTGGTGACAGTAGACAAGTAGTCATCCATTGCTGGAGACTTCCTTGTTTGCTGACCCGCTCACTTGACCATTGAAAGGCAGTTTGCAACGACGGAGTCCAACCCAAGACACGCTCCTTTGAACCTTTTTCTTTTTTTTCTCAACTGCGTAACTTTCTTGTGCAGGAGCCCCCAACATTTTCAGTTTTACACCATTTGCAGCAAAATAAAAGCATAGCTTTCAAAATAAAAGTCAGCATAAACATTTAACAAATAAACCAAAACTCGCCTGAAGGGCAAATGGAATTAGCAATCCATTCATATGTAGGTCTGAGGGCAGCAAATCCATGTTCTTTGTCTCAGTGGTGTTGCCGCAGCGTGACGTCATAAACAGGTACAGGCCCCCCGAGCCGATCTGATCAACTGACTAGATCTGAACCTACACTGGCTGTGTTAACATCAGCATCTGTAACCGGGTGAATTGGCGACAGCATGACATAGACGCGGCACTTTTTATTTTTTTAAACCATTTTGGAGCTGGTTAATGTAGGTTTGTTTGAAGAACGTGCCAAAGTGTACAGTAACATGCTGCATCAATGTTCACTATTCATCAGTTCACCTATTTTCGTTTTATCTGTGGAACCTATTCCCAGCCATTCGCTGAAACACTCACCATAATGCCGTAAGTTACTGCAAGATGGCGCCAAAGCCCTGTCTTAGCAACAGAGTAGTAGACATTCCCATTAAGTATGTTAATGTTATACATCTCACCTGAGAGGCAAGCCTTGTTTGTCGGGGAAGAGCTAAGTTTAGTTTAGGTCTTAAGTGGAAGTTACGGAAAGTGTAGCGCAACAGTTATCCATCCATCCATTGGCACGCGTGATGGTTTGTTCGATTACAGCTATGGACGGGCACGACTGGATAACCAAGTAGGGAGCAAAAATGGTCTGAATGTCCACATGTTCTCACTTTATTAACTCTTTCACTGCCAGACGTTTTCAGAAACGGGTTGTCCCCACTGCCAGCCGATTTAAGCATTTTGAGTGATCTTTCAAGGTCCACAGAAAATGTTGTGTTTGGACTATGGAAAACACATACTACCAAATGAAATATTGGACTCTCAGCTTTCATCAGAAAAAAAAAGTTTGTTTCTACCTTATTCCGTTCTTCAGTAATCAACAATAGAAAATGGTTACTTTCACCGAAATTCTCTGTTTTGAAACAAAAAACGGAGAAAAAGAGCTTTTTGTGAAACGATGTTATTTCATGCACTCTAGTGAATTGTACACTTCTTTTTGTCCATGAATGATGCCACAAACACCTAAATAGTGCTTTACTTCTGTAAAACGCTTTCACCAACAATGAAAAAGTGTTTTTTGATTGCAAAATACGTTTATTTCCATTCAACAGTGTAACAATTTGACAAAACAATTTCGCAAACTATTTACAAATGTGTGCAACTGTGGTACTACTTACAATTATGTGGATGTTTCAAATACAGTTTTTCCTTTTGTAACGCTCTCCTGCGTGCAAGGAGACGCCAGGACTCGCACAACAGTTTACTTTCACATTCGCATTGGTCCGTTTTGCGTGCAAACGTTACACTTTCTTGACGGCCTTTTTTTCCGGGGAATAAAAAGCAAGTAGCAGACTGTACACACTTCCTCCGATGAATATGCATTGGACTCGGGGCACTCTCCGTCGTCCGATCGAACGTCCGCCTGTGCGTGCTCGGATGTGCTCCGCGTTACGACACCGTCATAGCCGCCGCGTCAGCGGTTCCAATTTCGCCGTCAAGCTCGGATTCACCTTCATCATCATCGATGATGATCATCGTCGTCATCAATGTACTATTTTAGCGTTGGTCGATGCCTTTCGTCTTGTAAGTGTAGAGCTGCTTGCAAACGCTCGCCATTGCCCGTTCCCTCCTCCATCTAGCTCCATCTAACGTCTTCTACTGCCGCGTCAATGCTTCCCAACCACGGAGTCACCACCCTCATCTTCATCATCGATGATGATCATCGTCGTCAACAATGTGCTCTTTCAGCGATGCTTTTGGTCTTTGAAAAAAACGGCTCGGGCGTGAGCTCCTCGCGACCGGCCGCCATTTTTCCTTTGTCTTCCATTCTCATCTCCTGCTCGACGCTCTAGCTCCGCCTCTACTGACGCCCACCCGATCTTGTCAAAAGAGAGTCATCGCTGCCCTCTAGGGGCCAAAAATAGTCATTAGGCACAACAGACCGGCTGGAAACTTTCACCACAGCTCCGGAAGCCTTGCCCGCACCCGTTTCAAAAAAAAAAATACAAAAAAAATTGGATGACGTCTTTAGACGTCATTGGCAGTGCTCCGTAGGTTTTTACTTGACGTCTATAAACGTCAATGGCAGTGAAAGAGTTAAAAGACAGCAAAATAGATGTTTCTTGGCGCTGACAAATAAGTGTACAATACTGAACACGACCGTTCAGGTCCATGGCGAAAATACACAAAGGCAAAACGAAAAGGTTTCCCATCAGCATAACAAAGAGGCGCCACCATGCGGCCAGTGCCATACTATGGATTGTTACACCATTCATCCAATTTCCCGCATATCTGGATATTATAATAATAATAATTATTCATTACATTTGGAAACGCCTTTCAAGACCATCAAGGACACTGTACAACAGTTAAAAACTAAATTTCAAACAAGATTCAACAGATTAAATAGAATTATGAAAAAAAACAATAATAAAATAAAAGAACAGTGTGATTATAGTGTATAGGCGATCTTAAATAGATGGGTTTTTAGTTTGGATTTGAAAATGGTCAAGGAGGGTGAATTGCGGAGATCATGAGGCAGAGAGTTCCAAAGCTGGGGAGCAGAGCGGCTGAAGGTCCTGCTCTCCATAGTACTGAGGCGGACAGGTGGAACAGTCAAATGGATGGATGAGGAGGATGTGAGGGTGCGAACTGGATGAGGTGGAAGAGGTCGGACAGGCATGGAGGAGCGAGGTTGTGAATAGCCTTGAATGTAATGAGGATCAGCTTAAATTGTATGTGGAGTTTGATCGGAAGCCAGTGGAGTTGCTGGAGAACGGGTGATGTGATGGAAGGAAGGGGTTCTTGTAATGAGATGTTCAGCTGAGTTCTGGACCAGTTGGAGTTTATGTAGTGATTTGTGTGGGACGCCAAAGAGGAGGGAGATACAATAATCAAGATGGGAGGGGACAAGACTGTGAACAAGAATAAAAGCAGTTGGAGGGGGTCGATTGATGATGCGGAAGTGGAAGTAAGCTGACCGAGTTATGTTGTTGATATGTTTATGGAATGATAAAGTGCTGTCGAGGATGACAGATCAACAGGGATGGATAAACTGTCAGCTTTGGATAATGTCGATTTTGTCCCAACCAGAAGAACCTCTGTTTTGTCACTGTTGAGCTTCATGAAATTGTGGGTGAACCAAGCGTTAATTTCAGATAAACAAGTAGTGAGGGAGGCAGGAGGGAATGAGATGTTGGGTTTGTAGGAGAAATAGAGCTCGGTGTAATCCGCGACGCAATGGAAGATGTCAAATTTACGAAATACGGTGTCAAGGGGGAGGAGGTAGATAATGAAGAGTAGGGGCCCCAGGACGGAGCTTAGGGGAACACTTGAGGAAACTGGATATGACTAGGTTGAAAAGGACTTAAGTTGAATGAACTGAGTGCGGTCTTTGAGATAAGAGTGAAACCAGGCAAGGGCAGTGTGTGTTATGCCAATGTAGGAGAGTCTACACATAATACCGGTATTCACATGACGTCACCGACCCCCACCTATCGATGCAGCACGTCTTTCGGGGCAAACAGCCAGTGAGACAATGCAACCAAATGCTGAGGAGCGTTCTTGTTGCTTACTCCAAGTTACTTTGATCCATTCATTTGTTCATTCATTTTGGATTTTCATGAACCGCTTCACAATGGTGCACACGTGTGCCGTCCACGGGTGTAAAATTGGGCGAACACAGATGTAAAATGAAACTTCTAGATAGTATTCACATGCCGTCATCCGTCCCACATTGCTGGTCCATGGAATGTCGAATGGAAACGACAAAGACGTGTCCGGAATTACAAAGATAATCAAAAGGATTTCCAACCGACAAAGTCTACCAAAGTGTGTTCTGACCATTTTGATTAAGCTAATTGTCATTGTAGGATGGTAATAATGCTTTTATCATAATGCGATCGTGATATATGTGAGCTGTTAGCCGTGGCTAGCTCTGGCTAAAAATAGATTTGTGGTCAAGATATTCAATTTTGAGATCTCTCTAAACACGCTCCTTAAGGTCTCTTATTTTCCTTTCCCAGCAGCCAAAAAGTTGAAATTGCTGTTAAAGTGTGCGAAAATAAGTGATGAATCAACAATGTTGTTTTTGTTGTTGTAACATGCTAGTGCTAGTAGCTAGCGCGTTCGGGTAGCTACTTGGTTTAAAAATAACCCGAAATTCTTCACCTCAAATTCACAATTGATAATTTGCAACCCAAAAAATCAGAAAGTACAGAAGACTCAAGAATGTCTGTGTTTTGAGAGCCATCCTACCTTAGAGCATACGTTTTCCAAGTCGACCGGTCCGGGCAAATGTTTGTAATCCAATCGATTCCACTAACCAAACGTTTCAACGTGTACCGCTGCAAAGAGTGTTGAGCTAAATCTTCCGCATACGTCATGGTTACACAAGTAACGTTAGAGGAAGCTGGGGGTCACATTCATCAATAACTAAAGAACATTTGCTGTTAAAAGATGACTTCACTGGAAAGTTGCCACAACATGAGGGGCGGGCTTGCGATCCCATGACGTCAGTGAATACTATGTATTGAAAAGGATTGTGTGTGAGATGGTATCAAAGGCTGATGACAAGTCAAGGAGGATGAGGATGGAAAGAAAACCGGAGTCAGTTGCAATCAGAAGATCGGCGGTAACTTTTAATAGAGCTGTTTCGGTGCTGTGTAGAGGATGAAAGCCGGACTGATTTGATAAATGAGAATGAAGTTGAGTGACGACTACTTTTTCAAGGAGTTTAGAAATGAATGGTAGATTGGAAATTGGGCGGAGATTATTGTAGTCATTGTGGTCTAGACCAGGTTTCTTCAGGATGGGAGTGACAGCTGCAGTGGATAATGGCAGAGATGAACGGGAGTAATGAGGAGGGGCATGATTTAACCAAAGTTGTAGGGAGAGGATCAAGTTGACAGGTGGGGGATTTGGAGTTTGGGATTAGATCTGCGAGCTCGGAGGAATTGGGAAGATTCCCAGGTAAACCTTGATACAAAGCCATCACCTCCCCGGTTGTCCTCTGGGCCTCCTCCCTGTGGGGCGGCTCCAGAGTACCTCACCAGTGAGGTGTCTACATCAGGCATCCTAACAAGGTGCCTGATGCAACCTCATCTAATTCTTCCTGCTGCGGAGGAAACAGCGGCTCTATTTAAAGTCACTCACGAATGACTGAGCTTCTCACCCTCATCATCTTGAAGCGGGAGAACCTACACTTTACGGAGGGAACTCATTTTGGCCGATTGAATCCGTGATCTGCTTTTGCTCACGACCCACACTTGTGACCCTTGGTGAGGGTGGCAACTTGGGCTACGTTCACACTGCAGTCAAATGCGACTCAAATCTGATTTTTTTGTGCAAATGCAAACTGAATCAGATTTTTTATTTCATTTCAGTCTGAACAGCTAACGACACGAGACAGTGAAGGTATGGCTGAGGAGCGCATGTTCTTTAGTGCATCACAGCGAGCATTTTTGCAACAGCCCCATTTTTCTTTTGCGGAACATGTCAGCATTTTTTAATTGTCTTTGATGGTACGGCTGAAGGAGGCAGGAGCTACGATGCCAGGAGCCTTGTCAATATGGACAAGTGTTCCCCAGAGGAGATGTGGAGAGGAATAAGAGACAGTACCCAAAAAACAAAAGTGCAGTGAGAGAGATGACTTACAGGGAGAATTTAACCATTCTTTCTGTATGTGTGTGTGTGTGTGTTAATCACCAACCTACGAACAGGTTCAAACAGTGTCTGCAACGGGCAACAATATAAAACCTTCTGTATGCGAAGTGCCAATTGCGCCAGTTAAGTTAAGCTTAGGCTAAGGATGGACACATTAAATCTTGGTCCAGGCAAAATGCCGATAAATCTGTAAAATGCGAATCTGCGGGTGCTGAACCACAAGTAGAGAGGGCACTCAGGGCCACCAGTTGCCCATTCAAGACCTGCAATAAGGCTCACTAAAGCTTTCATCATATCTGCAGAGACACAGAGTACAGCAGCCATGTGGCTGTCAAACAGTGGAAACATCTTCCCAATAATTGTGATGACACCATCTGTTCCTTCAAAGCTCTCTGTGGCAAACTGAAACTCCCAAATTCCACGCTTGGGTGTCTCTGCTAAAGGGGTGTTGGATCGAGTGGTGCCTGAGGGGTGAAAAGCTCATCTCGACTCTGACCTCACAACAAGACCAGCACCCATTCTGTCTCAATGCAGTGTGAAAACAATGATCCATTTGTTGCTACAGTTTCCTCTCATCCATCTTACAGTTGTGAGGTCAGATTGATTGATTGATTTTGCTGAATGCTGTCTTCACCCAAACCTCAGCTGTATTGTGCAATCTTCATTCCTGCTTCAGCTTGTAACTAGAAACCTTTTTTTTTTTAAATAGGGCTTTCATTTTTTAAATGGCTGTGGATTTTTTTGATCCACTTATGTTATGACGTATCCCTCCAACTAACTAAAGATTGATCCTATTCACTCATTATCAAATAATATTTTGTCTGACCCTTATCACTTTTTTCTCTCTCAAATTACCCAAAGTGTTTAAAGTGTTTTGGTAAATTGACATATGATTTTGTAATTCTGAATTTAAGGAAAACAAGTGCAATAAAGCTACAAATTTATTTAAAACATTTTGACAATTACAAAGCCTAATTTTCAGAAAGAAGTATAGGAATATAAATATATTATGCTGTAATTTATGCTATTAAACTAAAGTATATGTACATCCTTCCTTGCCATTTTTGGCCTGGATATATGTGCATGCCATTATGGAAAAACAACTTGTTGACAGTAGTGATGCACGTTAATGCTTTTTTCACTCGATAGCGATAAACCAATAATTTAGAAAGTGCCGATGTCGATAACGGAGCTGATAATTGTTATGAAAATTAACTTGAATACAAATATACTTTTGAGTCCTACTATAAGTCCAACATGTTAAGTACATTGAAACATTGTGTAAAGCACCATGAAGCGGAATTTTATTGATATCTCTGCTTCAAAGACAACCAGTAACTCATTTTGAGTTTGCCAAAACATAAGTCATATTTTAAAAATGTAACAAAAAACTGCAAAGTAACATTTTGGGGAGACACAGTAAAGAAAGGCCACACTGGCGACTGCCATGATGCATCTTTTGTGAACATGAGGTCGCGCGTATTATGATGTCACAAATATGCGACACTACCATAGGAGAGGGGAGGGGTTGAGGAGCTGGGCACAACTTGAGCCACAACCACAACAGACGGACCCGCGCGGCATGTAGATTATTATCTGCGTATTTCGTTTCCATTACCCTCAGTTTTGCACAAAAGGCAAGTTGCACAAAACCAAACTGGTAATGGGAACACATGATTTGCGAAAAAACTCATATGTTGCAAAAGGGTTTTTACGCTCTCAGGAGGTGGTTTTTCGCAAAAGTGTAATGGAAACACTTTTTGCACATTCCCTGTAGTCATGTGACCCCCGCTCGGTCACGGAGGAAAGGAAGTAGGAAATACAGGGCCACTCGCTTTCGTGTCGGAGCTGCCTCTTGAGGGGATAACGAGTCTTCTTAAGGAAAAAGCGATTTAGCTCTCGAGCCAATGCCGCCGTTCAATGCACGTTCCATATCATTGCATGAGAAATGGCCGTTACCCCGGGCAACGAGCAATTGAGCGACATACGGGGCACGTCGTCGTTGAAATTCATCTGTCCGCACCATAACACGAGTTATAAGCACACACGCACACGCACTAACACCAACACCAAATCCGTAAACATCAGGAGCACCTCCTACAGAACTGCGCAAGACAGGGAAACAAATTGTGCCTCAGAAGCGAAACGCTCTTAAATGGAAACATAGACAAGTCGAAATTGTACTTTATCAAAATAGTACAATATTGCTTTTATTTTTGCAACAAAAAAAAAAAACGTAAAGGAAACGCAGTTTATGACGCCAAATTGGTCGAGAATTGCCAATAATTATTGGCGGATTTCTTTATTTCTGGTTTATTTGTTTGACATCAAATTGGTAGATAAGTGCCGATAAATTATCGGCAATAATTATCGGCCACCGATATTATCGTGCATCCCTATTTGACAGCCCAGTCAGCAGGTGAACTTTTATGAAAGGACTGGAAAAGCACACATAACTGCAACATACTGCTTATTTCGAGCCTTGAAACTAATAAATCATTTGTCACACAACTCATTTAATTTACCATAATGATAATGGTATTTCAAATATGGAGAACATAATTGGACTACTCCATTTCTAAAAAAAAAACTTATTCCCAACACTGACCATAAAGCAAAACTGTATAATATTGCACTGGTAACATAAGTTAGCATTTTCATCCTTTCATAGTATTGTATATTATTTGGAAATGCATTTTTAGACCATTATGTTGATCATAATCGACCAGTAGCTCATCAAGGTAGTGTGGGTAGCTCACATTGTATTAACTCAATCACTGCCAGCCACCTCAGTTTTACAATAATGATATAGCTTCCCATCAATGGCTGTGAATGAGCAAAACAAAAAAAAAGGAAAAAAAAGTAGATGCCCACCTATGATCCATTGTGAAATTTGTCACTTGATTAACATACAGGACCGCCATACAATGGTGCTAGTGTATGTGTCAAAACTCTAGCTAACTATCACTAACTTACTAGCCTCCAATTTGTTTAGTCTTCTCTAAACTTAATAATAAAGTATAAAAATGATTAGGAGATCAAGAAAGCCAATATTTTCATACAGAGTGAGAGGAAGCATTTTTATGTGACTATATTAGCAGCGCCATCCTTAAATACGCCAACATAACAAGGCACCACCGAACAAATCTAAAGTCCATGAGTAATTCACTCATCATAACGCTAAATTAAGAGCCGCTCGCCGCAGAGCAGGCCATCATGCGTGGGAATCACCTGTAGCTGTAAGTCCACTCTTTCTTTTTCTTCTTGGTCATAGGCTCCTGTATTGTCTCATTACTGGGCCTACTTTCCAAATATGTCAGTTTTTTACTCATTTTGCTAACTTGTCGATTAGCATCAGCGCTACGTAACTGAGATAATTAGCATCGTCGTAAACAGAATCCAGTCACTTTTCAAAATAAACAATTTTTTAATTCTCGGCTAATCAATTTACTGGAAGTACAGTACTTTTTTTTTTTTATTCTTTCAAATATGCGGCCCGCCGTGGGCTGCTTCCGGTCCGCGGCCCGGTGGTTGGGGATCACTGTTTTAAATAATACCTCTTTTGTCAAAAATCCAACTCTAACGAAATATTTCTTACTATCTTTAAAATGAAAAAATGTCAACTACAGCTGTGAGCAGCTATAAAAGGCCCTCGGAGCCCAGGCCACTTGGGGGTATACTTGCATGTTTGGGGACTGGCTCATTGGAATTAATTTTTTTGGAAAATGTACACTGTGCTCCTGCGCATCCTATTACACATTCACAAAAAGTATTACAAATTAAAAAAATTTAGGTCACCTTCTACCCAAGGTAGTGCATGACATGCTTGACAAGCAATTTATAGCAGTCAGCAATAATTAGTAGCTAGCGATCAGAGCCCGTTAACGGTGGTCGAAAAACAAACCAAAAGCTACCATTTTCACACAGAGTGGGAGGAAGTTTTTTGTTTTGTTTATTATAATTTAAAACCCGTATGTCTGAGCTGCATGACACATTGGCTTTAGCAAAGAAAGGAAATCTGGAGGGGCACTTTAAAACTCTACACAATAGCTACGAGAAGTAGGTATGGGCAAAAACCGCATTACGCACTACAACATGCGGGATTTGCAAGCCATTGCTTCCAATCGAGTCACGTCCTTGCTAAACACAAGAAGCCCTCCAAGACTATGGTATTGTTTAGGAAGTCTTTCTTGAGGCAGCGGATAGCCTTTTTGTTGACTTTAAAAATAAAACTGAGATTATGAAGGCCATTAAAAATGTGCAACTTTCCCGCAAGACCACTACGAATCAATGTGAAGGAATGGCTCTGGTTGTAGAGGAGCCACTAAGGAAAAATTTTGACAGGTGTGAGTGCTTTTCCTTTCAATTTGAAGAGACTGATATAGTGGATGTGGCCCAACAGGCACGTGCGGGGGGTGGGGTGGGGTGTGTGTGTGGTGGTATCGGTGCCCGGGCACATGCCCTTTTGGCACATGCCCTTTTGGCACTGATGCCCAAAGTCCCCCTTAGCTCTTTGTCCTTTTTTTCTTTTTCTTTTTTGTGGTGTGTAAGTGAAAGTCATTTTGTTGCCTTTCAAAACAAAAATTCAACATAATTTACATAAATCTAATTATTATTACAATATCTTTCGTCACGAGATCCTCGAAGATGACGTCATACTACGAGATGCGGTCTTATTCGAAGACATTTGAAGCCAGGTCGCTCGCCACTGGGCCTGCCGTCGGTAAGTTGGTCGCTCCGTCTCACTCACAGTAAACAAAAGCCAAGGTCATAGAGTACACCGAGGACGCGGGGAACACGTTCCCCTCAGTTTAATAAAGACCACAATCCTTCCCATCCACTGCAAAAATCTCTGGTAAAATTAATGTTCCTCTCCCCCATCTGCTACAACTACTGATGCGTTTAAGGTACACAGAAAATGTCGGAATTTGTACATCTAAGTCAGAATTTTAATCTACCCACTTGCTGAAGTCAGATTTCCAACTCAACAAGGCAGACGGATCTTACAAGGCAGACATAGGCCAGAGTGAGGTCCTAAGAAACAGGTAGCAGTGTTTTCAGAAATTAGTGGGACAATGAAGAATCAAATAAAATATAATCACAGCGTTTTCTCAAGAACAATCTAGCTGGTTTGGATGTGGCAGTTAATTGTTTAGTATAGTTGCAATGACTAAAGATTGACAATCTACACAGACAAATAGTAAACAACATTTGCTCTTACCTGAATCAAGCTAAATGTAAAATAAGAATTTTTTTTAACGCTACATGCACTATAGTAAAATCATAATAGCACTATTTGTCTTTTAAAAAATGTAAATTCCATGTACATTTTTCAGAATCATTTTTATTTATGTAAATTTGTTTTGTACGATTGATTGTTCATGCACAAATGTTAAAACAGTTTTTTTGGTGGGTGATCTCAATTTGAGATCGTCACGATCCGATACATCGGCATTTTATTGAGGATAATTTTTTTAAACTAACTAAAAACTACCCCAACACCTTTTATATGGTGGGTAGACAGTGGTTAGACTAAGTAAACAATTTAAACCCCCTTTTTGGCACATCTATGAGTTGCTCAAAGGGATATTTCTAACCAGTATATACATTTTTCACAAGAGCTTTATTTTTAAGAACCCACTGTAACCGTTATAAAGCATGCTACTTAACACAAATTGATGGGCTAACCTAATGTTGTTTTACTATAGGAAGAAAAAATACTGTATTGACCATTTGCATGGACGTCACGTGATCACGTAACTGCCCTATGACGGACGGCGGAAGGAAATGATTGTTGAATGGAAGTGGACGTTACCCGGAGCGACTTAGTGATTAATTAAATGTTATTGCCCATAGAGCCATGGAATCTACTACTTCAACCGAAGGTCGCCTGTCAGTCGAAGTTGCACATTTAGTAGGGACTCATAGAGCGTGATATTTACTTAAGTTGGAGATCGCTAGTTTGAAAACAGCCCCTAACCTTATGTTGCCTGCTGTTTTTACCAAGTTAATCAAATCGCCGACTTTGCCGGAATTCACAGCGCACAACCTATATCATTATGTAGTCAATGCCGTCTCTTCTCCTAGCGTAGGAAGGCAACAAGGGGGCCATCAGTTATTATTGATCTGCACTTGGACTTGATGATTTTCATGTGTGAGAAAGCAGCATTTGGTTTACTCCTTTGTCTGTCTGTGCAACCGACCGCACAGCAAGATATGACCATTTAATAAGATAATCGATTAGATAAAGGACTTTACGCTGTATGAGATTCAATGGTTACAATACAGGCAAGTGGCTCTTCTGCCGTCCAGCGTCCCGGTGGGGACGTTCCCATGAGGGCTGTGATGCCATGTGCAAAAGGTCAATATGTGTGTGTGAAACAAGCCAACTTCACAACAAACAAAAGGCTGCACTTGAAGAGCAAGCAAGCAAAATGTATTTAATCTCACCATATCATTACTTTGGGGCTGGACTCGCACCAGTCTAGACTGCCGGCCTGGGCGGGATTTGCTAGGACGACCGTTCGGATTCACGCTAGGATAGGCTAGGCACCGGGTTCCCTTCAAAGGGCGTCCAGACTCCAGAGTCAGCAACCACGTGATCGGGCCCAATTTCCAATCACGTGATCGGATTGGGACATCCCTAGTTCCGAGGCGGCCCCCTGCCGGTGTCAGCGCGGCCCGGCCTGGACCAGGTTGAGTGGACGTGGGGAAAGGGGAGGCTGAAACAAGACGGCGGCGGCGAGCGAGGCGGAGGACCCGCGGGGCCACTCGACCGGGAACCACCGCCACACTGCTCGCCGTTCCGTCGCAACTGACCGGGCACCTCCCTGACCCCCGGGGGTCCGGGCCGCGGCCGGGCGTGGAGTGCCCGCGTCAACGCTTCCAACTTCATCGTCAACGCTTCCAACTTCGGCGTCAACCTTGGAGCCACCATCATCATCATCGTCGTCATCACTCTGCTCTTTAGCATTAGTCGATGAGCTGCTTGCAACCGGTCGCCATTGTTCGCTTCCTCAGCCATCCAGCTCCGCCTCACGTCTTCTACTGCCGCGTCAACGCTTCCAACCTCAGAGTCACCATCATCATCATCGATAATGATCATAGTCGTCAGCAATGTGCTCTTTAGCACTGGTCGATGCTTTTCGTCTTTGAAAAAAATGCTCAAGCGTGAGCTGCTTGCAACCGGTCGCCATTTTCGCTTCCCATCCCCAGCCATTGTCCCCTCTAGCTCCGCCTCACGTCTTCTACTGACGCCTACCCAATCTTGTCAAAAGAGAGTCATCGCTGCCATCTAGGGGCCAAAAATAGTCATTAGGCTAACTAGATCTGCTTGAAACTTTCACCACAGCTGGCCAAGGCTTTCCTCCACCCGTTTCCCCAAAAAATATATAAAAAATTGGAGAACGTCTTTTAACATCCTTGGCGGCCCTCCGTAGGTTTTTACTAAACGTCATTTAACGTTTTTGGCCGTAAAAGAGTTAAGAAACGTATCTCGGCATACGCATTTCACTACAACATGCCTACATGTGTAGCGGTAAACTGCACAAATCGCCAGTTTAAAGGCTATGGGCAAACATTTCATCTGTAAGTATGGTTGAAATGAAAAAAAATTGAAAGATGAAAGAAAAAGATTATTTTTATTTTAATTTTAAAGGGGGTACATACCATCATCCACTTGTTATACATAGTGCCCAGGCCCTATTTTAAGAGTCTATGGGCTCATAGGCTCTTAAAATAGGGCCCATAAGCTCTTAAAATAGGGCCTGGTCTGTCTAATCTGCTGTATTTGTTTTAAAAGGCAGCAACTTTTTTTTTTTTTACATTTATTTTCAGTTATTTATTGATGTTAAGAATAAACATTTTCAAAGAATGCTGATGTGATTATTATTTTTTTGTTTACAAGAATAACCGGAAAAACCATAAAACCACATTTTCTTTCTCAGACTTTAATCGTACACCAAAATCTGAAACCGTTGCACCCTTAATTATCACAACATGCAATTGGCCAAATTAGAACAACCCATAAATATGAGGGCAATGCGCGCCGCCACAACAGAGTGTAATTTGAACTTGATAAGAAAACACTGCAGACTGACAGTCAACAATATAAAAGAAGATACCATCATGTCAGCGAGGAGTCGACCAGCAACATGAGCGATGCAGGGCAAGTCAGAGTCAACTGGCCGATGTCTACCTATTTTTGCTCCATTAGCTAATCTTTCTTTCAAATTGACATAGGACGAAACATCCGGTAACAACACTTTTTACTTCTACTTGTCAATGACATTTTAGAGCCTGTACTTTTTAACTTTTACTTGAGTAATTATTTGATTGAGTACTTTTACTTTTACCAAAGTTGTTTTTTGCACAATTAATTGTATTAAAGTAGAGAATGACAGTACTTTTCCCATCTGTCCCGTGGGGACGAGCATGACGTCATCCTCTACCATTCCAACCCTTGCCTCCCCAAAGAAACTGTGGAGTGTTCGCCCCATAATGAAAGGAAGATGCAAGCTGATATCGCCTGGGTATTGGTGGAGCATACATGTATCTTTTTTAACTGAACAATGCAACTTTAAATAAGGCCCAAAAATATACACCGTCAAGCAAGGTATGTCACTATATCACTGCCGTCGAGCCAAAACTTCATATGTCACAATTTGGTAAAATTTATATTTTCTTCACAAAGCTATACAATTGGTCAGTCCACATCCTCGTTCGACCAATTGCTATACCCATGAATGGCGCATATGTGTACCACTGTGAAGCTGTTAGTGGGGGAAAAAAAAGAATGAATGAACAAATGAATGAATGAAAGCCACTTCAAGCTTTTGCATTGTCTCACTACTCGCCCCACAATATGGCAGCTTGGTTCGGTGACGTCATGTGCATACTATATGTATACTATACTATGCGTGGGTTTTCTCCGGGTACTCCGGTTTTCTCCCACGTTCCAAAGACCTGCATGGCAGGTTAATTGAACACTAAATTATTTCTAGGTGTGATTGTGAGTGTGAATGGTTGTTCATCTCTGTGTGCCCTGCGATTAGCTGGCAACCAGTTCAGGGTGTACTCTGCCTACTGCCAAAAGCCAGCTGGGATAGGCAACCCTTGTAAGGAATGAGCGGTTAAGAAAATGGATGGATGGATATTTTATAAGCATCTTTCACGCTAAAAAAGTGTGGGCACCCTGCTCTAGATTATGCAGGTGGACCTGATAAAGTGTCCTGCGAGTTGTGTATTGGCCTGTAAATAGTCCGTTTTGTTCATGTAAATAGTACTTGTTGCTATTCTCCAGATGAAATGTTTGTTGTTGCTGTACAAAATACTTGACTCGCTACGACAGCATATTACTTTCCCCTTGAAATTTGCTTGCAGCCGATCTGCTTTTACAGGAAATTATTCAGGAAGCTAGTCAATGTTGATCATCTTTTTCAACACCAGCATCCTGTAAAGTGTTTGCAGACAGATTTAAGAGGTGGTTGCTGGGTGGGCTTGATTAAAACAGAACTGGCCCAGATTCTGCCAGGCTGGCAGGTAGAGGCCAAGCTACTCGGATAACAAGCTGGCGTGGCCCTCGGGTGGCCATGCGTAACCTCAGCCATCTGTGAATAAAACACAGGGACAGTGATGGACTGATAGAAGCATGATAAATGTTGGACAGAGATTCTAGACTCTGCTAATGCATAGTTGCCAGTTGAGCATTTCAAAGGGCAGGGTACTTAGTGTACATTCAATATCTGTTGCATTTAAATCATGGTTGAAGCTTCTTCTTGTGGCTTCTTGCACAAACAACACCACCATATGGTGCCTTTCGTGAGGAAAGTGGATCAGGTTGTATTGGAAAGAGACGTTTAGTTTGATCCTTTGAGCATTTTTTTTTTAGTTTACACAATTTTGGGTGATTTATGTTTTCCGAAAAGTATATTATAAGACAATTTCCCCAAAGACAATTTCCCTTAACACTTTCTCCAAGAGAAATGCGAACATACAGTTTATTTATCATCTCAAAGACTGTTTAATAATGTCTTGCATTCATTCAGTCACATAATTCATCATTAATTTACACCGCTCTCTTGCTCTCTCTCTCTCTCTCTCTCTGTGAGTGTATGGGACACTAAAAGTACAAAAACGTTAAACATCATATGCTTTACAATACGTGCATCTCTTATGATAGCAAATCATCCATCCAACCTTCTTATAATTGGTGTATTCAATAACTGCCTGAAGGAAAGGCTTGATACAGTAGTGAACCACCACAGTAAATGCCCGACTGAGCATTTTGGTCTACATCTAAAGAGGGAGATGTAAGGGACACAAGCCTGTATGTTATTTTGACAAGGAGCTGATAGAGCTGGAGGTTGTGGAGGTTTTTGAGATGAAAGGTTAAAGATGCGGCCTTTCTTTATCAGCACACAATGGGCCATAGCAGACCAGGCTCCGGTTGTATTGGCTGCTTCTTAAAACTTTCTTAGCCTCTGGCTGTAATGATCAATAGGATGTCATGAGGATTAGCAGCAGAGACCAAACACTGGTCGTTTTCAGTGCATGCTTCTACCTCAGAGAACTGTCAAGACAACGACAAAGCGTATCCTCGTCTTGAAAACATCTCTGATAAGTGGCTGTCTGGAAGATTATTATGATTATAAGGGCAAGGGATGGAATAGTTGATAAAAGCAAAAACCAAGACAACCTATCAAACTATTAGGTTTACCTTTTCAATTTTAAGTTATTATTAATACCATATTTAGTGAAATGTGATTGACTGCAGTGTTGTTCCGATACCGTTTTTTGGGCAACCGATACCATACCGAGACATACGTTTTTTTTTCTCAACATGAAAAAGCTGTCCTGCCATTGGTTCAGAGCATTCAAGGGCCAATAGGATATCTTAGCGGGGCATGCAGTGAACATGTCACTTATACGATACGATACGATACGATATACTTTTGTTTTCCCCGTGGGGAACTTTTTCCTGGACTCAGTGAATGTTGTGCATGAGCAAGACACAAGATGCTGCATCCAAAGTCCTATATTAGCGTCAGAATTAATGGTATCAGCATGTTACTTGTTAGTACTCCCCGATACCGATACCACTGTTTTAATGCAGTATCGGGGCCTCTGTCGATACCAGTATCGGTATCGGAACAACACTACTTGATTGTGCATGTAGACCTTAAGAGCTGAGTTAGTGAATTAAAGCTCAGCTTTTGTGTGAGCATCACTGCACAAAAACAGTAAAATATTTGGATTTACAGCGAAAAGCGCAAACAGTTTTGGTCTGTGAATTTGGTCAGAGTTATCCTGTTAACCCACTTCGGTCTTGTAACTTCGATCAAGAATAACTGACACCTGGCTAGATTGCTTGAGACAAAGCATCCTTTGAAATCTTGTATAACATGACACAAGGTACATCGAATTGAATCACAATCCTGCTGAATTTGGCCAAACTGAATCATTCCACTTGAAAATATACTGTTCGGGAATATCATACCCCGTGTATCGAGAAACGTATCAAATTGTCTCTTGCTAGTCTCCTTGAAATATTGTAAATTCTGTTTGAGACAAAAAAAAACACACTTGATTCTCAGACATCTTTATGAATTGAACTTAATCAATTGTCTTTGATTCATGTAACCTGTTTGATTCAGAATAGTCGTAGTGGGAGGTAGTCATGCACAGCAGCCTGTCCGCCGCCTGTTTGTGTGTCATATGTCAATATAAGTGTGTCTATTCATGGCGGGCCACCAAGGCACGTGTGTGTTGGAACAGAGGTTGTGTGGGTGAATGCTCCAGGGAAAACATATGCTAGTGTTGACTATGGGGCCGGGGGTGGTGTGGTGGTGGGGGGCAGGTGGTGCGTGTTGGGTCAGGAGTCTACAGCTGTTGATAAGATGGTACTCTGACATAGATAGGGGGATCTGATGCTTTGAGAAAACACTCCAAGCACTCGTCTGGATATGAGTGATGGAGTCACCAGGCAGAATGTAAAAGAAGATCAAGTCACTCGACGACGGGCACACAGATGGGATTGGCATGATGGTTAAATATACAACTCAACGCAGCAAGGAGCATCGGCTTTTCTTTTTCCAAAAACTTTATTCACTTCATCTTTGAAGTGAAATGATCACTGCAAGTTGAACTCCTCTCACTTGGTCAATCCCATTATGTTTTGTTGTGCTCAAGCATCTCCCTTATTGCTTTTATTTGTATTTATTTCAACTTATTTTGTTGTTCTAGCTTTATTGTCACAAGTCTTGGGATTTACTGGGCTAGCCCCGGACCTCGGGTACTGTGCGATACCGTGGGGAAATGTGTGTTTGGACGACAATAAAAAAATCTGCAAAAAATACATTTTAAAATCAATAAACAACAATTTTTATGAATCGTGACTCAATCAAAATAATCACAATAATTATTTTTTCCATAAATGCCCAACCCTAGGTTCCACCGTATTATACAAAAAGGATTGCAGTATGTTCATGTCATGAGGTAATTAAGCTTGGGTATGGTCAGTGTGTTGACAAATGCTCTGAGGGAAGTATTAGTATACAAAATGTTGCAATTTGCCCTAAATCATATTGATAGGAGTTTGCAATAGCTTTACACCAGGGGTGCCAAACGTACGGCCTGCAGGACCAGGCACACCAAGGGGTTTAATCCGGAGCCCGAGTAAAAATAAATAAAACATTTTTTTTCTTTTTTCTTTTTTTAAAATAATAAATTAATGAAGTCGGACCAATTAATCAGATGGCCAAAATCAAAACATAAAAATGTGTAGTTTCACAAGCAGTCCTCAAATGAGCAACGCAACTTGTACACAGAATTGACCTGGATGTCATTATTTTACACACAACCTAAAGTTACGATTTGTTGAAAAAGATAACAAATAAAAAGATAAACCAACATAAATCAAACATAAACGTGCTGAATAAGACACACATTCAGCTATGGTAACACAAACACATATGACATGGATTAACCCTGGGGTGGGCAAACTTTTTGACTTGCGGGCCACAATGGGTTTGAAATTTTGACAGATGGGCCGGACCAGGAGCATTTGGACCTCATAGCACAGTAAAAACACACAGATAAATGTACAACCCAATTTACTTATAGTGTGCACTTAGGACTGCGTTTTTCAAATGTGCAAAATCCACATATTTAAAACAGCTTTTCCAATAGCTTCATTTTTATTGTTTTAGCTCAACTTTTGCTGTGTTTTTATGCTTTGTAAAGTGACCTTGGGTGTTCTGAAAGGTGCTGTTTTTAAATGAAATGTATTATTATTATTATTATTATGATTATTATAAAATAGCCCTAATCCAGGTAGTACGTTTGCCTCAATGAATATGCAAGATGCGGCATTTACACACTATTTGGCAAAATGGGAGGAGAAATGTAAATAGATTATAATAGCACATACACTGTGATCTGTCAAACCTGGTGACTGCATCTATTATTAATAGATTTCAATTCAAGGCGTAAAGTTAAAGAATTTTTTTCCATTGGCCCACCCATTTTTAACCCCGGGCCCACAGTACGTGTGACACATGCGGCTGCATGATAGCCGCTGCTGCCTGTCACGCGCTGAGGACAAAGCGCGTACATCCAATCCGTCTCTGACCACTTTTCCACATTATTGCTGTGTTCAACACAAAACCGTGCCGTCTCCTGCTGTAAATGTCCAAATCCAATAAGATAAGATAAGATCTACTGATTGTCACACCCATCTAAGTGGGGTGAAATTTTTTCTCCGCATTTGACCCATCCCGAGGGAGCGGTGAGCAGCAACAGCGCCGCGCTCGGGAATCATGTGGTGATCTAACCTCCCAATTCCAACCCTTAATGCTGAGTGTCAAGCAGAGTGACAATCGGCCCCATTTTTATAGTCTTTGGTATGACCCGGCCGGGAATTGAACCCACGACCTCCCAGTCTCAGGGCGGGCACTCTAACCACTCGGCCACTGAGCTGAAAAAAAAAGATATATATATATTTTTTCTAGCCTTATTGGATAAATTCGGCAGGCTGGATTGAAACGCATAACGGGCCGTATTTGGCCCGCGGGCCGGGGTTTGCCCATGTCTGGATTAACCTCATATAACTTCATTAACTGTGGCACACAATGCATTCTGGGAACAGTATATATGCAAAACAGGAAGTAATAACATGCCAGGAACTCATACGGAGATGTGTTGCTTTGCGTTTGCATTTGGGTTATCTTTTTAACAATATATTTACAGTTGAGCTCTGCTATTTACAGTATTTAAGTGTATAACTGACAGCAATTATTTTTTAGTTATTTACTATGATTTTACGGGTCCGGCCCAATTGGTAAAATATTTTCCTCCATGTGGCCCCTGAGCTAACATGAGTTTGACACCCCTGCTTTACACTCTTAAGTAGATAACAACCAACATATTGGAAACATATTTCTGTGTGATGTAGTTCTATTTCAAGTGTTTCCTTTTTCTGATTTCCCCAGCAAACTAAGGCAACAATTTTGATACAACTCATGACGGCAACTTTAACTGAAAAGGTAAAAAAAAACATTACAGACCTGTGTTTTATCACCGTCTTTGAAACTGCTGAGTGGTAAAGTTAGACATTGTGCATTTATTTGAGATATGGCGGTGACACACACACACACACACACACACACACACACACACACACACACACACACACACACACGCACACACACACACACACACACACACACACACAAAAGAGTACATCCCTAAAATATCGATTAGTGTGGATGAACATTTTGTTGTGTTATGGTTCTGTCAGTTTTTCATTATTTCATGTTGAACTGTCTACCGTCTTTAGCGCTAACTAATATTGCTAATCTCTGTTCATATTACAGGGAGTCCTTGAGCTACGTCGCATGCAACCTACGTCGTACGTACCTATTGTTTTGACTTTACAGCGCCCATGCCTTGTCCATAGCACCTTCTTTTTCGTTAATATTCCACAGTAATCACGCCATTTTAAAGTTATTTAAAGTTGTGTTGTTGTTACCTCCAGCAACGGACGTCCATCAGCTGGTCGGCTCGCCATTAGGCGCGTCACATTTCCTTGTTTAAGCTTGAATTAGCTCCACTCCGCCAGCAATGAATGTTCGTGCGGAAACACGAAATATTGGTTCTGGCGTCTTCCGGGTCGGATTAATATGTTTTTTAAAATTACTGTACAAAGTATTTTAATGTAAATATCGACTTTAACGGGCAAATACGACTTAAGTCGAAATTCGGGTAGGAACAGAACTCCGCCGTTACTTGAGGACTTCCTGTACAAAGATGTGAGCTGAACTTCTTTATAGCTGGAAACCGGACTGTAGCTTACTGTTCGATTTGTTAAGGAGTTGCATATACTGACCTGTGTATAACAGGGCTGGGCAAAAAATTCAGAATTGAATTAAATTGAGAATGACCACTACATTTTAATTCAATTCTTGATTTGAATTGGAATTGCAATTGAGGTGGTAAACATGAAGTAGAATTGAAATTCAGTAGTAAGCCACTGTGTGCACTCCTTTTCCCCGTCAACGAATACTAATTACTGCACGCCACCTCACGCTACCCCCTCACAACGAATAGGATTCGGCGGATGTTTTCCATCGCTTCTCGGCACCGTCAACAAATACAATTCAGCGCATGTCATCCTAACCGCACAGTACCCCTACACCCATCACCTAGTAATTAGTACGCCAAAACTTTGAAAATTGTTTGATACTGTATGATTATAGAACAGCACTTCATTTTCTTGGTTTATCTAACTCTTTAAAATGACTGCCCCATCATTTTGGACATTTTGTTTGGAGCACACTGGTGACATATTCACTGATATGTGATGTGAATGAGTTTCTCTGAAGTGCATTGAATTCAATCTTATTTCCTGTAATTAAAAGTCAAAATCATTTCCACATCCTGTAGTAGCCATTTCAAATTCATCCTTTGAGTTGACTGGAATTCAGAAAATTTTCCCAGGCCTGGTTTATAAGTTCTTGTGTCACTCAACAGGGTGGTATCTCTTTGTTTTCAGTATGTTTATGGAATGGCAGTGCTTTGTGTAGCTTCATTTGGGACTAAACCATTGTGCTGTGTCTCATCAAAGGGACACAAACTACCGGTATTATCGTCTTTCATTTGTCAGTGTAAAGTTCATTTGAATAGCACCACAAGGTACAAGCTAAAACATTTAAATTTTTAACTTGAACTGAATTATTATCTTTTTTTGTAGGCTTTTTTGGGGACCACTCACTAGAGACTGAAAATAATGACAACATGGGTAAGTCATTTACCTACCTTCCTCCCTATACACCTACCTACATGAATCATCCACCCATCATCCATCTATACTTTATAATCTTTCTAATCTCATCTGTATTGCATAGTGCCAGTCATCAATTATGATCATAAAGAATAAAACAATAAAACCTAATCATTTGTAATGGAGTGTTAGTTTACCTATTCAAGCAAGGCTTGTATTGGATCATTTTCTCCAGTTACCACAAATAAAAACAAATCTTCCATTATGGAAGGTCCACAGCAGCCTAAAGCAGTGGTTCTCATCCTTTTTTTAATTGTGACATATTTCTCAGCCAAGTGCAAAATATTTTTAGATGAAAAAAGAAAAAGAAAAAACTTGGCCTATAACGGAGTGCTGTGTGCAATCAGTTTCTCATTAAATAAACTTTGGGGTAACCCTTGTAAAAAAGATCTTGATCTCAATGGGTTTTTATCTGGTTAAATAAAGGTGAATAACAAATATAACCCCCCAAAAATAAAGATATTTATTCATTATTAATAAAGATTTCTGCGCATGAAAATAATTATTGACATCAAGTGTCCTTTGGGATTGTAGTACAGATATGGCCTAGATGTGGTCTATAAATGAAATCATTAACTTAATTTTAAAATAAAAAAATATTATTAAAATATACATTTAAGAAGAAGAGGACCAATTATTACCAATTATATCATTACCACTAAATATTGCATCGTTGCACTGAACTGTGTGTTTTGCATTTAGTCAGCCATTTGAGATACACTTGGGCTTGTGCTTCACTGAAGAGTTTTGTCATTCTTGGTGGCAGGGAGGTAACTGCTGTGATCAAAGATCTTTATTATTATTATAATGAATTATATCTATCTATCTATCTCACTTGCCTTGACATATCCCCATTTGAGAACCACTGACTTTGAACCACTGGCTTTGAGTCACCTAGCTATGAGCATGATAAATTTCTTCACTTCACTTCACTTCCCAGTGATATCCACAAGAGGGGAGTATACACTCAAAAATAATGCTTGCTGTGCAGGTCAGAAAAATAATACTTACTCACTGATTATTTCAAGTGACAGGAAAATAATGTAATGTACTGTTTGCTCTATTATCATACATACAGTCAACATAATGCAATGCAAGTGTAAACCTACAGTGCCAGACCCACAGAGTGGGATCAAAAGATGCCAGAAATGTGCCCCACTTAGGAAGAGACTTGGAACAAAGAGACAGGGGTGAGGTGATGGTCCAATGTTAAGGTCCAGGTTCAGGCGAAGTTCACTCCGGACTCTCATTGCTGCCATTGCAGTGCCAGGTGGCACGTAGGAATGGTCAGAGGTTGAACACAGTTCAGAAAACGCTGACCTCGACATGACTCGCTGCCCCGATTGTCCGAAGCTCTCCTCCAGCCTTTCTCATCACTCCCTCTATAAACATGTGAGAGGAGAATCGGAGGGGTAGGGGTGAAAAAGTGGAAGGAAGTCAGAGAAGAACTATTAAACCTGCACACCGAGTGAATAACCAGCATTGTTGTGTACAGCAGGAGGAGTCTTAGATTTATGAGGCCAAACCTGATAGGGTTGTAAACTTGACGAGAAGGGCTTGTGGCCGTGGCGACTCTCTCGCTTGCTATTGGCCCTATTCTAGCCTTAGGATGCCTCAGTGCATGCATCGGGTAAGGGTGATGCTCAGGTCAAGGGGGGCTGAGGCAGGCCTTGTAAATGTTCCAACAGGGGTGGGAATTCTGAGACCCCCATTCAGTGACCAGAAACCTAGGTCAGGGGCCAAATAGCTGCGTTAGCAACAGCTGTTTTCAGCACTATCTTCTAGATTAAGTTCCAATCATCTCAAACATATCCCAAGTGAAAACCTTTCTTACCAGATTTGACCCACAATATTTGAGTTCCATGGTAAGTAATCTTCGTATTTTTTATTTATTTTGTATTATTATTTTTTTATTTAATGATGCACTGACAGTGGGTTTAAGCTGTTTTATGAGGGAGAGGGTGGTAAAAATGAAATCTACCACAAAAAAGAAACACACAAACATGCACACACACACAAACTTAGGATCACTCAAATCTAATTTCATTCATCAATTAAGCTATTTGAAGCCAAACTTGAAATGTGTTGTTAAATGTTATTAATTGAAAAATCAGACCGGACATTATCATGTACATTTTTACTCTGTGTCAGGATTGTCCATGGGTTTTTGCATCACCCTTTGAAACATGCAACACGCACGCACGCACACTCTCTGACAAATAGCTGCAGAGTGTCAGAGGGGTTATCAAGCTTCTTTGGTGACTACTTATGGTCCATTGTTAATCATTACCAGCTGCCTATTCCAACACAGTAACATACTTTTTCCACTTCCATTTTCCCCCCTTCAATAATTTCACAGATATTTTTTTTTGTGTACATTATTGCGCTGAATGTAATACTGTGTACAGTTTGTGTATCCTGGGAAAATGTTGTTTACGTCATACATTTGCAGAAATATCACTTCTTAGTTACAGCTCTACTGCACAATATTTCATATATTATGGTTGCTAAATTTCAATTGATTTTTGCAATTGGATCACATCTTATTAAATCATTATTAATGTGCAGCAGCAGGAGTCTAAAGTAAGGACTCCTGCTGCATGACCTATTCCAGGCCAACAGAGGGCGGTAGGTGCATGCTGGAATTCCATGTTATGCATGCACCCACGTGTCACCTGGACCCGATGAACTCCACATCCATATGGAAGTACTTGGCTGGAGCCCAGCTTGTGCTTTCCCTTTGTCTTTGCATACCTGAGCTGACTTTTTATGTTTGAGTCCAAAGTCAAGATGACCAGGTTTTCAGAGCACTCAAGTATTTCACACAAATCCCTCATTTCTTTACTGCTGTTTTTTTCCTCCCTCAAAAATAATTTCAGGTGATGTTTTCACTATTTGAGTAGAATGTTTTGATGTCTAGCAGACTTTTATTTGCAATTTTATAAGTGATTATTCTTTTATCATTGGTCTCCCCCTCTCTTCTCTGTCCTTGTCCATGAAATATGGCATGAGAGAAGTAGCTAGCGTCTTAAGTACCGTATTGCTGTTAGGCCCCATGCTTTCTTATGATTTCAGCTTTAAATAATTCATGGTTACCCTAGATGCTATTCACCCAACTCTTTTGCTCGCTTGGTGTCCGTTGTGTTGGCGTTCATCTCGGGGTTAGCCTGCGGAGTGTTTCCAGGTCAGAGAAAAGTGGGTCACACTGTTCCAGGGTCATTGCTTATAACTTTAGAATTTGTGCGGACAAAGCTGAAACTCCATGTGGATAAACAAGCAGACTTTTGTGTGCCCTAATAAACTATGCAGCAAACAGTATATCTTGTCGCACACAGCTTTACATTTGCATGACATTCCTGTGTTGCAATTTCACTTAGTAAAATTGATGAAAGTCAGTAATAGAATATTATACATATCCTCTAAGCATTTCCTCAACCGTTTGTCCAAAGAACATTTATCTTAAATTTTACAAACTGAATTGAATGATTGATGCGTATACATATACTCTATGCCATATACAGGGTGACAAAAAAACACTAAACGGGAACTTTTTAACAATCCAATAAAACCAAGAGTGATGGAAGAAAAATATTTTATTCATAGTAATTGAAACCTTAAAACATGCCATTTAAGAAGCAATGATAGAATTGTTTTTATTTTTTATTACGTCCTGTAAGATGACATCCTCCTGTACGAATCCATTGAAATCTGCTGTTGAGATTCATCATTGATAGCTGGGATTCCATCATTGTTTGATTGTAAATGGCATGTTTTAAGGTTTCAATTACTATAAATAAAATATTTTTCTTCCATCACTCTTGGTTTTATTGGATTGTTAAAAAGTTCCTTTTTTTTTTGAGGCGGGGGGGGGGGGGGGGGTGTCACCTTTTATATTAAATGAAATATACACATTTCCAGGAAATTAAATATCAGTCTTGTATTTAATGGTTAGAATGGATAATTTCATTCACTCTGAATCAGAATAAATGTATTTTCAATGTATTTCAATGTATTTTCCAAAGTGAACTAAAGAAAAAAGATGAAAAGTATGGAGACTATTGCAATAACATACAGTAACTTCCACTATTTTTTTCCAACTTCAACTTTGTTACTATTATTGAATTAATAAACAGAAATAAAGAGTATAAGTTTGGTATGAACAAAATATGCCACGAGTGCAGGGGCTTGTTTGATTTTTTTTTTTGTACCCTGTAATGTTTATCTAGCCTTTATGAGGTAATTAGTCTAATATTATTTCCATATGTCTATAGATCCTCCATGCGGTTAAATACAAATATGGACTTGTTATAGGTTCAGGTTCTTATGACAACACACTACCGTTTTTCTGTATTTTCTATGTATATAGCATATATATCTTTTTTGTCATTACAGCACACATTGTTTTATATATTTGTCAAAGTTGTCGAACTTGCAAGTTCTGCCTCAATAGTCTTATGGCATATATGGAATGTTTTTAGGTCAAGGATTTTGTTTATTTTTTGCCTTAATGCACATGTACACATCTGTTGCAGCTGATTATTTCCGACTTGTGTAGGGTATCAGACACTACTACAAGTCTTAACCATAGGAATTATTCTGAGGTTCAATTTGTAATATAACTATGAGTGGAAAGCAATTAATTATCTGTAGGTCTTACCTGTTATTGTGACACAAGACTCACAAATAAACCTTCAATTGATTACAGTGTTTCCCACAAATTTGAAATCTACTTGGGCGGGTGAGGATTGGCGGAGTCTCAGTCCTGTTACTACGTCTCCTCTAGCCTCACGATCCACAACGTGACGGCGAACTAACATTAAATGTGGTATATCTGTTTAGTTTCTTTTAAAGTATATTTTTAATAAATTTTCTTGAAAACTTCTTGGGTGGTGGCCAAGTATTAAGATGGTGTGGGAAACACTGGATTCCACAATGAAGACTAAACAAAGCAAAACAATATTTAAAAAATAATAATAATAAAAAAAATAAAAAATAAAATATATATAGTAATAGCAATAACATCTGGAACAGAATCCGTTCTGAAAGATTTAAGTAAAACATTAAGAATAATACAATAATGTTCACATTCAAAACTATGTGTAGTAATTGTAATATTGCTTAAATCTTATATTGAAATAATAAATGTATATCAAATAATGCAAAATGCAGCTTGTGGTATTCTTTATACTGTATACTTTATTACACAAACTCTCAATTGAGGTCTTCTCACAGCAGACAAGACTTAACTTAACTAATTACTTGTAAAAGCAAATATTATTGATCTCAATCAAGTTATATATTTTCATTTTTGTACTCAAAAGAGGCATAACCACCACAATATTAACATTTCTTTTATCCATTGCATTATCATCCTCGCATCAAAGTTCTGTTGAGTGACATCTCATTGGTCGGATCAGGCTCTCTGAGACATTTTGCCGCAGTTTGCATTCATTGATCAGTGAGTTATTCTCATGTAAACCCACCGACAGCAATGAATGTTTATTGCAGCATTTACAAGTGCAGCCAAAATGCCTGATCCCTCCCTCCAAAATAAATTCCTCTTCAACAAGCTGCCAGTATGCATTCAGTGAAATGCTCCCGGTATATTTCAAGAAGACAGTGGAACACGTGCTGTGGCGCCCCTCAGGGTACAGTCAACGGTCGATGGTTTTGCTTGGGTTCAAACTCACCGACAGCGTTGAATGTTCACCGTGGACACCGACACAGATTTTGGGCTTTACCGTTGCTGTTTGATCGATGGCAGACGTTTAACTGGCCGTATAAATTCAACACACAAGAAAACGCACAAAGCGTTAATTTCCACTGTTTAAATGCTCTTGCTGTAGCTTCAATTTGTCTCAGACTAGTGGAAAATCCCACTCTACTCAGACCCCTTGTTTTAAAATACCCATATTTAAATTATGCAGTGCTTGTAAATTTGCCACAGTATCAGCTCTGTCTGTTATTTAGGTTCAGCTTTCATCAATTGAGTAAAAATGGAATCCTTCAAAGTTAAGTGCTCTTTAACTTCTTGCTTGCGTGTTTCTCTTGGCCTGAGTGGGTAAACCGTGTGCCAAAGTGTGTTACCACCCACGCTCGCGTTGAGGTTTAAATGACGTTGATGGCAAACCAGAAGGAATGAAGAAGACGACGATGATGCAGAGGCTTGGCTTTCCTTAAAATAGCTCTTCAGATATGGTGGTAAACTTGCTCATCGTTTTATCTTCGTCCCCGCCTTCTTCAAAATTATGAGCAGCGCTGTCGGTCTCCTTTGCGCCTGCAGCAGAAGGGGGGAACAAAAGAAGGGGAAAACATCTGAAATAGCATGAATAAAAGGGCAGAACATGTTGTCAGTCTGGCTTGTGGAAGCAGTCGAATTAATGCTTCTGTGTGTGATCAGAGAATGTGGCTGTGCCCCACAGCTTAGTGCACTGCAGTGTTGTGCTAGTTAGAGATTACTGTTCCCTTTACCCTGCGCTGAACCTCAGCTTCTGCTCTGGGAGTGCGCCTTCCTGTGTTCGCTTCTTTGAGGTTGGAAAAATCATGCAGCCATGTTTTATTAATGCTCTCAATGTCTGTCTATCTGTGCCTCCGCCACAATACACTGTTGTACTCCTCCCTGGCTTGCTTGCTTCCTTCAACCCAGATGAAGAAATGTAGAACACTGTACCATCTTTGTTCTCCGTCCTCTTTTTGTGATAAATGTAGGCTACATAAGTAGTTGGAGTTTTTTTCTTCACAAGTGAAACCTTGTAGGTAGAGATTTGTTCCAGCATTACAGGGCTTGTGTTTGGTTAGTACCGTGAAAAACGAGTATGTTCAATCAGAAGCTCTAATAGATGGGTCTTCTCACAATGTACATCTTCAGGATGAAGCTACCTATTATCATTGTTTATTGCATTAAAAAAACAGACTGTTTTGAACTTTTGGAAGACCTAGCTCGTCTCCACCAAGAAGCAGTGCTTGTTTTCATTAGCATGATTTTATAGTGTTATTCAGTGTATACAAATTCTGAGAGGTGAGCATTTCGTCAATATTGACGGAAAGTACGTCAATCCATCAATGACGGATGCCCATTTTGTTGACGATTGACGGGAAATTTCAAAAAATTTACACATTTAACATTGACGGAAGTGGGTTTTCGTCTGTCAATGTAATCGTCAATCCGTAGATAAATTCGTCAACCCGTCAATGACGGATTGACGAATGGCGGTTGACGGAATGTTGACGGATGCCCACCTCGATTGACGGAAACAGTGATGAAAGTTTGGCTTGAAATATTGACGGATTGACGATGACGGGAAGGTGTCTCGTCACGCTCAAAATTCATTGACGCGCCCACCTCTGCAAATTATATATATATAACTAGAACTAAATATTATTTGGCAATGTATCACGATACATTTTGTGCCGAGCCGAAAACAATTTTTTTTCGATACCTTATATTGGCGTGCAGCGTGTTCAACACCAGCTGCACTACAAGCAGCCAGCCATAATCTGCTAAACCGAGGCCACTAAGAAAAGAGAAGAATAAGAAATGTTTAAGGCCAAAAGTGGAGTAGATTTGTAAGAACACCTTAAGTTTCCATTGAGAATCAAGATTTTTTTTTTTATGGGATACTATAATACAAAATATTCCCACAAATGTAATCAGTACACACACACACACACACACACACACACACACACACACACACGCACACACACGCGGGTTTGCCTCTGTGTATTATGAGGACATTTTTTCCAAACCTGTTTAATTGTGTATTACGGGGACACCCCTTTCCGCTAATGCCAGAGAGATGGGACTTGCACCCCAAATTTTTTTTTGGGGTCGTCCAGGGAAATTTCACTTCAAAACTTGAAAAAACTCAACGCACAAAAAAAAGAAAAACCTGAAAAAACAGTAATTATGAGGACATAGATAATGAGCTAAATAAGCCACGCCCATGGCAAAAATGGTAATTATGAGGACCAACTCACATTACAAGGACAAAGTTTACACAACACACAGCAACCATGTCACTGAAGTGACTTGAAAGTTCTGGCATTCTGGCGTTACACAAACTGAAATGACATTGATGTGTAATGACTTACCTGATATAAGGTCGCATTGTTGTGCATAACAATACTGTGAAATGCAAAGTCATACCTGATCCTTGAGCACCATGTTACAACTTTAGGACAGACTGAAACTGGTATGTTAATAAAACAATGCTTCTTATGTGAACAGGTTATCTAGGTCAAGCACATCTTTGTAATGGATAAGTTAGACATGAAACCAGATGCAAAAGAGTCAGTGAACATTGAACATTTTATTCTTTAAAACATGACTACCTCTCATCTTAAAGATGAGCAGTTTTCTAATAGCTCATTACTGGAATACCTTCGGATTTCAGAATTTTTGAAACAGGTTCAATGTAGGAAGTGTCCGAAGTACTGTGAGAATCTGGAACATATTCCTCTGCTGATGAATCCTCACTTGAACTGGATACATCAGCAACCTAATTTTTTAAACAAAAACAATTATTACATACATACAGACATACATATACATATTGTCGCTGTCCTGTGAAAAACACTTCCACCATATTTTCCAGACTATAAAGCGCACCGTGATACAAGCCGTGCCGCCAAGAAGGATCGCTACCGGAGAGCAGCCCGCGACCTAAAAATGGAAACGTGTTTTTCACAGGACAGCAATGATATCCATATATACAGTAGACGCACACATACATGTGCATATATACAGCGGCTCTAAAATTGACACCTGCCGGATGCGGGTTAAAGTTCCTTTTGGCGGGTGGTCATAAATATTTACTAGCTTTACTTCGCTGTTACTTAGTGATGTTACACTCGAAGTAGAAGCTTGAGACAAGTGTCGAGCGCTCGCGGCAGAAGTAGCTCCCGCCATTGATGGGCTAATGTGCTAAAGTTCA